>NC_080570.1:86464736-86747013 GCF_030247185.1 Malaya genurostris
ATAAGAGTTATATGGAGGTAGATACATTGACTCAAATTCCATGTATGGGTCCTGAAGATCACGTTTGAAACATTTACAGGACAATGGATCGTGTGAAAGAGTCATCCAGTAAGGATTTACATGAAAAAAAGTTTCGCCAAGGAAATTTTCATGTTGTCATTAAAATTTATTTGATAAGAGTTATATGGAGGCAGATACATTGACTCAAATTCCATGTATGGGTCCTGAAGATCACGTTTGAAACATTTACAGGACAATGGATTGTGTGAAAGAGTCATCCAGTAAGGATTTACATGAAAAAAAGTTTCGCCAAGGAAATTTTCATGTTGTCATTAAAATTTATTTGATAAGAGTTATATGGAGGCAGATACATTGACTCAAATTCCATGTATGGGTCCTGAAGATCACGTTTGAAACATTTACAGGACAATGGATCGTGTGAAAGAGTCATCCAGTAAGGATTTACATGAAAAAAATTTCGCCAAGGAAATTTTCATGTTGTCATTAAAATTTATTTGATAAGAGTTATATGGAGGCAGATACATTGACTCAAATTCCATGTATGGGTCCTGAAGATCACGTTTGAAACATTTACAGGACAATGGATCGTGTGAAAGAGTCATCCAGTAAGGATTTACATGAAAAAAATTTCGCCAAGGAAATTTTCATGTTGTCATTAAAATTTATTTGATAAGAGTTATCTGGAGGCATGGGTCCTGAAGATCACGTTTGAAACATTTACAGGACAATGGATCATGTGAAAGAGCCATCCAGTAAGGATTTACATGAAAAAATAATTCGCCATGGAAATTTTCTCGTTGTCATTAAAATTTATTTGATAAGAGTTATATGGAGGCAGATACATTGACTCAAATTCCATGTATGGGTCCTGAAGATCACGTTTGAAACATTTACAGGACAATGGATCGTGTGAAAGAGTCATCCAGTAAGGATTTACATGAAAAAAAGTTTCGCCAAGGAAATTTTCATGTTGTCATTAAAATTTATTTGATAAGAGTTATATGGAGACAGATACATTGACCCAAATTCCATGTATGGGTCCTGAAGATCACGTTTGAAACATTTACAGGACAATGGATCGTGTGAAAGAGTCATCCAGTAAGGATTTACATGAAAACAAGTTTCGCCAAGGAAATTTTCATGTTGTCATTAAAATTTATTTGATAAGAGTTATATGGAGGCAGATACATTGACTCAAATTCCATGTATGGGTCCTAAAGATCACGTTTGAAACATTTACAGGACAATGGATCGTGTGAAAGAGTCATCCAGTAAGGATTTACATGAAAAAAATTTCGCCAAGGAAATTTTCATGTTGTCATTAAAATTTATTTGATAAGAGTTATATGGAGGCAGATACATTGACTCAAATTCCATGTATGGGTCCTGAAGATCACGTTTGAAACATTTACAGGACAATGGATCATGTGAAAGAGCCATCCAGTAAGGATTTACATGACAAAATAATTCGCCATGGAAATTTTCTCGTTGTCATTAAAATTTATTTGATAAGAGTTATATGGAGGCAGATACATTGACTTAAATTCCATGTATGGGTCCTGAAGATCACGCTTGAAACATTTACAGGACAATGGATCGTGTGAAAGAGTCATCCAGTAAGGATTTCCATGAAAAAAAGTTTCGCCAAGGAAATTTTCATGTTGTCATTAAAATTTATTTGATAAGAGTTATATGGAGGCAGATACATTGACTCAAATTCCATGTATGGGTCCTGAAGATCACGTTTGAAACATTTACAGGACAATGGATCGTGTGAAAGAGTCATCCAGTAAGAATTTACATGAAAAAAAGTTTCGCCAAGGAAATTTTCATGTTGTCATTAAAATTTATTTGATACGAGTTATATGGAGGCAGATACATTGACTCAAATTCCATGTATGGGTCCTGAAGATCACGTTTGAAACATTTACAGGACAATGGATCGTGTGAAAGAGTCATCCAGTAAGGATTTACATGAAAAAAAGTTTCGCCAAGGAAATTTTCATGTTGTCATTAAAATTTATTTGATAAGAGTTATATGGAGGCAGATACATTGACTCAAATTCCATGTATGGGTCCTGAAGATCACGTTTGAAACATTTACAGGACAATGGATCGTGTGAAAGAGTCATCCAGTAAGGATTTACATGAAAAAAAGTTTCGCCAAGGAAATTTTCATCTTGTCATTAAAATTTATTTGATAAGAGTTATATGGAGGCAGATACATTGACTCAAATTCCATGTATGGGTCCTGAAGATCACGTTTGAAACATTTGCAGGACAATGGATCGTGTGAAAGAGTCATCCAGTAAGGATTTACATGAAAAAAAGTTTCGCCAAGGAAATTTTCATGTTGTCATTAAATTTATTTGATAAGAGTTATATGGAGGCAGATACATTGACTCAAATTCCATGTATGGGTCCTGAGGATCACGTTTGAAATATTTACAGGACAATGGATCGTGTGAAAGAGTCATACAGTAAGGATTTACATGAAAAAAATTTCGCCAAGGAAATTTTCATGTTGTCATTAAAATTTATTTGATAAGAGTTATCTAGAGGCAGATACATTGACTCAAATTCCATGTATGGGTCCTGAAGATCACGTTTGAAACATTTACAGGACAATGGATCGTGTGAAAGAGTCATCCAGTAAGGATTTACATGAAAAAAAGTTTCGCCAAGGAAATTTTCATGTTGTCATTAAAATTTATTTGATAAGAGTTATCTGGAGGCAGATACATTGACTCAAATTCCATGTATGGGTCCTGAAGATCACGTTTGAAACATTTACAGGACAATGGATCATGTGAAAGGGCCATCCAGTAAGGATTTACATGAAAAAATAATTCGCCATGGAAATTTTCTCGTTGTCATTAAAATTTATTTGATAAGAGTTATATGGAGGCAGATACATTGACTCAAATTCCATGTATGGGTCCTGAAGATCACGTTTGAAACATTTACAGGACAATGGATCGTGTGAAAGAGTCATCCAGTAAGGATTTACATGAAAAAAAGTTTCGCCAAGGAAATTTTCATGTTGTCATTAAAATTTATTTGATAAGAGTTATATGGAGACAGATATATTGACTCAAATTCCATGTATGGGTCCTAAAGATCACGTTTGAAATATTTACAGGACAATGGATCGTGTGAAAGAGTCATCCAGTAAGGATTTACATGAAAAAAATTTCGCCAAGGAAATTTTCATGTTGTCATTAAAATTTATTTGATAAGAGTTATCTGGAGGCAGATACATTGACTCAAATTTCATGTATGGGTCCTGAAGATCACGTTTGAAACATTTACAGGACAATGGATCGTGTGAAAGAGTCATCCAGTAAGGATTTACATGAAAAAAAGTTTCGCCAAGGAAATTTTCATGTTGTCATTAAAATTTATTTGATAAGAGTTATATGGAGACAGATATATTGACTCAAATTCCATGTATGGGTCCTGAAGATCACGTTTGAAATATTTACAGGACAATGGATCGTGTGAAAGAGTCATCCAGTAAGGATTTACATGAAAAAAATTTCGCCAAGGAAATTTTCATGTTGTCATTAAAATTTATTTGATAAGAGTTATCTGGAGGCAGATACATTGACTCAAATTCCATGTATGGGTCCTGAAGATCACGTTTGAAACATTTACAGGACAATGGATCGTGTGAAAGAGTCATACAGTAAGGATTTACATGAAAAAAGTTTCGCCAAGGAAATTTTCATGTTGTCATTAAAATTTATTTGATAAGAGTTATCTGGAGGCAGATACATTGACTCAAATTCCATGTATGGGTCCTGAAGATCACGTTTGAAACATTTACAGGACAATGGATCATGTGAAAGGGCCATCCAGTAAGGATTTACATGAAAAAATAATTCGCCATGGAAATTTTCTCGTTGTCATTAAAATTTATTTGATAAGAGTTATATGGAGGCAGATACATTGACTCAAATTCCATGTATGGGTCCTGAAGATCACGTTTGAAACATTTACAGGACAATGGATCATGTGAAATTGCCATCCAGTAAGGATTTACATGAAAAAATAATTCGCCATGGAAATTTTCTCGTTGTCATTAAAATTTATTTGATAAGAGTTATATGGAGGCAGATACATTGACTCAAATTCCATGTATGGGTCCTGAAGATCACGTTTGAAACATTTACAGGACAATGGATCGTGTGAAAGAGTCATCCAGTAAGGATTTACATGAAAAAAAGTTTCGCCAAGGAAATTTTCATGTTGTCATTAAATTTATTTGATAAGAGTTATATGGAGGCAGATACATTGACTCAAATTCCATGTATGGGTCCTGAAGATCACGTTTGAAACATTTACAGGACAATGGATCGTGTGAAAGAGTCATCCAGTAAGGATTTACATGAAAAAAAGTTTCGCCAAGGAAATTTTCATGTTGTCATTAAAATTTATTTGATAAGAGTTATATGGAGGCAGATACATTGACTCAAATTCCATGTATCGGTCCTGAAGATCACGTTTGAAACAATTACAGGACAATGGATCGTGTGAAAGAGTCATCCAGTAAGGATTTACATGAAAAAAATTTCGCCAAGGAAATTTTCATGTTGTCATTAAAATTTATTTGATAAGAGTTATCTGGAGGCAGATACATTGACTCAAATTCCATGTATGGGTCCTGAAGATCACGTTTGAAACATTTACAGGACAATGGATCGTGTGAAAGAGCCATCCAGTAAGGATTTACATGAAAAAAATTTCGCCAAGGAAATTTTCATGTTGTCATTAAAATTTATTTGATAAGAGTTATATGGAGGCAGATACAATTCCATGTATGGGTCCTGAAGATCACGTTTGAAACATTTACAGGACAATGGATCGTGTGAAAGAGTCATCCAGTAAGGATTTACATGAAAAAAATTTCGCCAAGGAAATTTTCATGTTGTCATTAAAATTTATTTGATAAGAGTTATATGGAGGCAGATACATTGACTCAAATTCCATGTATGGGTCCTGAAGATCACGTTTGAAATATTTACAGGACAATGGATCGTGTGAAAGAGTCATCCAGTAAGGATTTACATGAAAAAAATTTCGCCAAGGAAATTTTCATGTTGTCATTAAAATTTATTTGATAAGAGTTATCTGGAGGCAGATACATTGACTCAAATTCCATGTATGGGTCCTGAAGATCACGTTTGAAACATTTACAGGACAATGGATCGTGTGAAAGAGTCATCCAGTAAGGATTTACATGAAAAAAAGTTTCGCCAAGGAAATTTTCATGTTGTCATTAAAATTTATTTGATAAGAGTTATATGGAGGCAGATACATTGACTCAAATTCCATGTATGGGTCCTGAAGATCACGTTTGAAACATTTACAGGACAATGGATCGTGTGAAAGAGTCATCCAGTAAGGATTTACATGAAAAAAAGTTTCGCCAAGGAAATTTTCATGTTGTCATTAAAATTTATTTGATAAGAGTTATATGGAGGCAGATACATTGACTCAAATTCCATGTATGGGTCCTGAAGATCACGTTTGAAACATTTACAGGACAATGGATCGTGTGAAAGGGTCATCCAGTAAGGATTTACATGAAAAAACTTTCGCCAAGGAAATTTTCATGTTGTCATTAAAATTTATTTGATAAGAGTTATCTGGAGGCAGATACATTGACTCAAATTCCATGTATGGGTCCTGAAGATCACGTTTGAAACATTTACAGGACAATGGATCGTGTGAAAGAGTCATCCAGTAAGGATTTACATGAAAAAAAGTTTCGCCAAGGAAATTTTCATGTTGTCATTAAAATTTATTTGATAAGAGTTATATGGAGGCAGATACATTGACTCAAATTCCATGTATGGGTCCTGAAGATCACGTTTGAAATATTTACAGGACAATGGATCGTGTGAAAGAGTCATCCAGTAAGGATTTACATGAAAAAAAGTTTCGCCAAGGAAATTTTCATGTTGTCATTAAAATTTATTTGATAAGAGTTATATGGAGGCAGATACATTGACTCAAATTCCATGTATGGGTCCTGAAGATCACGTTTGAAACATTTACAGGACAATGGATCGTGTGAAAGAGTCATCCAGTAAGGATTTACATGAAAAAAATTTCGCCAAGGAAATTTTCATGTTGTCATTAAAATTTATTTGATAAGAGTTATATGGAGGCAGATACATTGACTCAAATTCCATGTATGGGTCCTGAAGATCACGTTTGAAACATTTACAGGACAATGGATCGTGTGAAAGAGTCATCCAGTAAGGATTTACATGAAAAAAAGTTTCGCCAAGGAAATTTTCATGTTGTCATTAAAATTTATTTGATAAGAGTTATATGGAGGCAGATACATTGACTCAAATTCCATGTATGGGTCCTGAAGATCACGTTTGAAACATTTACAGGACAATGGATCGTGTGAAAGAGTCATCCAGTAAGGATTTACATGAAAAAAAGTTTCGCCAAGGAAATTTTCATGTTGTCATTAAAATTTATTTGATAAGAGTTATATGGAGGCAGATACATTGACTCAAATTCCATGTATGGGTCCTGAAGATCACGTTTGAAACATTTACAGGACAATGGATCGTGTGAAAGAGTCATCCAGTAAGGATTTACATGAAAAAAATTTCGCCAAGGAAATTTTCATGTTGTCATTAAAATTTATTTGATAAGAGTTATATGGAGGCAGATACATTGACTCAAATTCCATGTATGGGTCCTGAAGATCACGTTTGAAACATTTACAGGACAATGGATCGTGTGAAAGAGTCATCCAGTAAGGATTTACATGAAAAAAATTTCGCCAAGGAAATTTTCATGTTGTCATTAAAATTTATTTGATAAGAGTTATCTGGAGGCAGATACATTGACTCAAATTCCATGTATGGGTCCTGAAGATCACGTTTGAAACATTTACAGGACAATGGATCATGTGAAAGAGCCATCCAGTAAGGATTTACATGAAAAAATAATTCGCCATTTTCATGTTGTCATTAAAATTTATTTGATAAGAGTTATATGGAGGCAGATACATTGACTCAAATTCCATGTATGGGTCCTGAAGATCACGTTTGAAACATTTACAGGACAATGGATCGTGTGAAAGAGTCATCCAGTAAGGATTTACATGAAAAAAAGTTTCGCCAAGGAAATTTTCATGTTGTCATTAAAATTTATTTGATAAGAGTTATATGGAGGCAGATACATTGACTCAAATTCCATGTATGGGTCCTGAAGATCACGTTTGAAACATTTACAGGACAATGGATCGTGTGAAAGAGTCATCCAGTAAGGATTTACATGAAAAAAAGTTTCGCCAAGGAAATTTTCATGTTGTCATTAAAATTTATTTGATAAGAGTTATATGGAGGCAGATACATTGACTCAAATTCCATGTATGGGTCCTGAAGATCACGTTTGAAACATTTACAGGACAATGGATCGTGTGAAAGAGTCATCCAGTAAGGATTTACATGAAAAAAATTTCGCCAAGGAAATTTTCATGTTGTCATTAAAATTTATTTGATAAGAGTTATATGAAGGCAGATACATAGACTCAAATTCCATGTATGGGTCCTGAAGATCACGTTTGAAACATTTACAGGACAATGGATCATGTGAAAGAGCCATCCAGTAAGGATTTACATGAAAAAATAATTCGCCATGGAAATTTTCATGTTGTCATTAAAATTTATTTGATAAGAGTTATATGGAGGCAGATACATTGACTCAAATTCCATGTATGGGTCCTGAAGATCACGTTTGAAACATTTACAGGACAATGGATCGTGTGAAAGAGTCATCCAGTAAGGATTTACATGAAAAAAAGTTTCGCCAAGGAAATTTTCATGTTGTCATTAAAATTTATTTGATAAGAGTTATATGGAGGCAGATACATTGACTCAAATTCCATGTATGGGTCCTGAAGATCACGTTTGAAACATTTACAGGACAATGGATCGTGTGCAAGAGTCATCCAGTAAGGATTTACATGAAAAAAATTTCGCCAAGGAAATTTTCATGTCGTCATTAAAATTTATTTGATAAGAGTTATCTGGAGGCAGATACATTGACTCAAATTCCATGTATGGGTCCTGAAGATCACGATTGAAACATTTACAGGACAATGGATCGTGTGAAAGAGTCATCCAGTAAGGATTTACATGAAAAAAATTTCGCCAAGGAAATTTTCATGTTGTCATTAAAATTTATTTGATAAGAGTTATCTGGAGGCAGATACATTGACTCAAATTCCATGTATGGGTCCTGAAGATCACGATTGAAACATTTACAGGACAATGGATCGTGTGAAAGAGTCATCCAGTAAGGATTTACATGAAAAAAAGTTTCGCCAAGGAAATTTTCATGTTGTCATTAAAATTTATTTGATAAGAGTTATATGGAGGCAGATACATTGACTCAAATTCCATGTATGGGTCCTGAAGATCACGTTTGAAACATTTACAGGACAATGGATCGTGTGAAAGAGTCATCCAGTAAGGATTTACATGAAAAAAATTTCGCCAAGGAAATTTTCATGTTGTCATTAAAATTTATTTGATAAGAGTTATATGGAGGCAGATACATTGACTCAAATTCCATGTATGGGTCCTGAAGATCACGTTTGAAACATTTACAGGACAATGGATCGTGTGAAAGAGTCATCCAGTAAGGATTTACATGAAAAAAATTTCGCCAAGGAAATTTTCATGTTGTCATTAAAATTTATTTGATAAGAGTTATATGGAGGCAGATACATTGACTCAAATTCCATGTATGGGTCCTGAAGATCACGTTTGAAACATTTACAGGACAATGGATCGTGTGAAAGAGTCATCCAGTAAGGATTTACATGAAAAAAAGTTTCGCCAAGGAAATTTTCATGTTGTCATTAAAATTTATTTGATAAGAGTTATATGGAGGCAGATACATTGACTCAAATTCCATGTATGGGTCCTGAAGATCACGTTTGAAACATTTACAGGACAATGGATCGTGTGAAAGAGTTATCCAGTAAGGATTTACATGAAAAAAATTTCGCCAAGGAAATTTTAATGTTGTCATTAAAATTTATTTGATAAGAGTTATCTGGAGGCAGATACATTGACTCAAATTCCATGTATGGGTCCTGAAGATCACGTTTGAAACATTTACAGGACAATGGATCGTGTGAAAGAGTCATCCAGTAAGGATTTACATGAAAAAAATTTCGCCAAGGAAATTTTCATGTTGTCATTAAAATTTATTTGATAAGAGTTATCTGGAGGCAGATACATTGACTCAAATTCCATGTATGGGTCCTGAAGATCACGTTTGAAACATTTACAGGACAATGGATCATGTGAAAGAGCCATCCAGTAAGGATTTACATGAAAAAATAATTCGCCATTTTCATGTTGTCATTAAAATTTATTTGATAAGAGTTATATGGAGGCAGATACATTGACTCAAATTCCATGTATGGGTCCTGAAGATCACGTTTGAAACATTTACAGGACAATGGATCGTGTGAAAGAGTCATCCAGTAAGGATTTACATGAAAAAAAGTTTCGCCAAGGAAATTTTCATGTTGTCATTAAAATTTATTTGATAAGAGTTATATGGAGGCAGATACATTGACTCAAATTCCATGTATGGGTCCTGAAGATCACGTTTGAAACATTTACAGGACAATGGATCGTGTGAAAGAGTCATCCAGTAAGGATTTACATGAAAAAAAGTTTCGCCAAGGAAATTTTCATGTTGTCATTAAAATTTATTTGATAAGAGTTATATGGAGGCAGATACATTGACTCAAATTCCATGTATGGGTCCTGAAGATCACGTTTGAAACATTTACAGGACAATGGATCGTGTGAAAGAGTCATCCAGTAAGGATTTACATGAAAAAAATTTCGCCAAGGAAATTTTCATGTTGTCATTAAAATTTATTTGATAAGAGTTATATGAAGGCAGATACATAGACTCAAATTCCATGTATGGGTCCTGAAGATCACGTTTGAAACATTTACAGGACAATGGATCATGTGAAAGAGCCATCCAGTAAGGATTTACATGAAAAAATAATTCGCCATGGAAATTTTCATGTTGTCATTAAAATTTATTTGATAAGAGTTATATGGAGGCAGATACATTGACTCAAATTCCATGTATGGGTCCTGAAGATCACGTTTGAAACATTTACAGGACAATGGATCGTGTGAAAGAGTCATCCAGTAAGGATTTACATGAAAAAAAGTTTCGCCAAGGAAATTTTCATGTTGTCATTAAAATTTATTTGATAAGAGTTATATGGAGGCAGATACATTGACTCAAATTCCATGTATGGGTCCTGAAGATCACGTTTGAAACATTTACAGGACAATGGATCGTGTGCAAGAGTCATCCAGTAAGGATTTACATGAAAAAAATTTCGCCAAGGAAATTTTCATGTCGTCATTAAAATTTATTTGATAAGAGTTATCTGGAGGCAGATACATTGACTCAAATTCCATGTATGGGTCCTGAAGATCACGATTGAAACATTTACAGGACAATGGATCGTGTGAAAGAGTCATCCAGTAAGGATTTACATGAAAAAAATTTCGCCAAGGAAATTTTCATGTTGTCATTAAAATTTATTTGATAAGAGTTATCTGGAGGCAGATACATTGACTCAAATTCCATGTATGGGTCCTGAAGATCACGATTGAAACATTTACAGGACAATGGATCGTGTGAAAGAGTCATCCAGTAAGGATTTACATGAAAAAAAGTTTCGCCAAGGAAATTTTCATGTTGTCATTAAAATTTATTTGATAAGAGTTATATGGAGGCAGATACATTGACTCAAATTCCATGTATGGGTCCTGAAGATCACGTTTGAAACATTTACAGGACAATGGATCGTGTGAAAGAGTCATCCAGTAAGGATTTACATGAAAAAAATTTCGCCAAGGAAATTTTCATGTTGTCATTAAAATTTATTTGATAAGAGTTATATGGAGGCAGATACATTGACTCAAATTCCATGTATGGGTCCTGAAGATCACGTTTGAAACATTTACAGGACAATGGATCGTGTGAAAGAGTCATCCAGTAAGGATTTACATGAAAAAAATTTCGCCAAGGAAATTTTCATGTTGTCATTGAAATTTATTTGATAAGAGTTATATGGAGGCAGATACATTGACTCAAATTCCATGTATGGGTCCTGAAGATCACGTTTGAAACATTTACAGGACAATGGATCGTGTGAAAGAGTCATCCAGTAAGGATTTACATGAAAAAAAGTTTCGCCAAGGAAATTTTCATGTTGTCATTAAAATTTATTTGATAAGAGTTATATGGAGGCAGATACATTGACTCAAATTCCATGTATGGGTCCTGAAGATCACGTTTGAAACATTTACAGGACAATGGACCGTGTGAAAGAGTTATCCAGTAAGGATTTACATGAAAAAAATTTCGCCAAGGAAATTTTAATGTTGTCATTAAAATTTATTTGATAAGAGTTATCTGGAGGCAGATACATTGACTCAAATTCCATGTATGGGTCCTGAAGATCACGTTTGAAACATTTACAGGACAATGGATCGTGTGAAAGAGTCATCCAGTAAGGATTTACATGAAAAAAATTTCGCCAAGGAAATTTTCATGTTGTCATTAAAATTTATTTGATAAGAGTTATATGGAGGCAGATACATTGACTCAAATTCCATGTATGGGTCCTGAAGATCACGTTTAAAGCATTTACAGGACAATGGATCGTGTGAAAAAGTCATACAGTAAGGATTTACATGAAAAAAAGTTTCGCCAAGGAAATTTTCATGTTGTCATTAAAATTTATTTGATAAGAGTTATATGGAGGCAGATACATTGACTCAAATTCCATGTATGGGTCCTGAAGATCACGTTTGAAACATTTACAGGACAATGGATCGTGTGAAAGAGTCATCCAGTAAGGATTTACATGAAAAAAAGTTTCGCCAAGGAAATTTTCATGTTGTCATTAAAATTTATTTGATAAGAGTTATATGGAGGCAGATACATTGACTCAAATTCCATGTATGGGTCCTGAAGATCACGTTTGAAACATTTACAGGACAATGGATCGTGTGAAAGAGTCATCCAGTAAGGATTTACATGAAAAAAAGTTTCGCCAAGGAAATTTTCATATTGTCATTAAAATTTATTTGATAAGAGTTATATGGAGGCAGATACATTGACTCAAATTCCATGTATGGGTCCTGAAGATCACGTTTGAAACATTTACAGGACAATGGATCGTGTGAAAGAGTCATCCAGTAAGGATTTACATGAAAAAAATTTCGCCAAGGAAATTTTCATGTTGTCATTAAAATTTATTTGATAAGAGTTATATGGAGGCAGATACATTGACTCAAATTCCATGTATGGGTCCTGAAGATCACGATTGAAACATTTACAGGACAATGGATCGTGTGAAAGAGTCATCCAGTAAGGATTTACATGAAAAAAAGTTTCGCCAAGGAAATTTTCATGTTTTTTTTTTCATAAATACATTTATTTCTTAAGGCAGTTTACAAAAGTTTTTCTTCGCCGTAGCATCACTTTTACATAATATTCTTATCCTAATTTAATTCTAACATAGTCACAACGTTTTGCATTTATTAAAACATATTCTCTTATTACTTAAATATCATCTTAGGTAACTCGTCATTAATTATGAAATCTACTCGGAAATATTATTTGAACCAAACGATTAACTTCTATAAATTATAAAATAAGCTGTTATTTTCAGACATTTTATTAATAATTTCATAAACTGTTTCGAGTTTGTTTGTATCATTACATTATTTTTATTCTAATTTAGCTATTGGTTGAACTCATGGACGCAGCTGGGATCAGTCTTAAAAGGGGCCTTTATTAAATTGAAACTCCAATTTTCTTTATGAAATGATAAATAAGTTTCATGTATGAAAGGTCACGACAAGCAAGAATGTCTCGAACTGGGATATTGGATAGTCTACCTTGGGTACGCAAAGAATTTATTAGTTGAGATCTGACATCACGATACTCCACGCATGTCCAAACTACATGATCAATATCCCGATAACCTTCTCCGCAAGCACAATGATTAGTCTCGGAGAGCCCAATTCGAAGGAGATGTGCATCTAACGTGTAGTGATTGGACATGAGTCTGGACATCACACGAATGAAATCCCTACTCACATCCAGTCCCCTGAACCATGCCTTTGTCGATATTTTCGGAATAATTGAGTGCATCCACCGACCCAGATCATCTCTATCCCAAGATGCTTGCCAGCTGGCAAGTGTTCTTTGGCGAGACGAGCTATAGAATTCGTTGAAAGCAATCGGTCGCTCATAAATTTCACCCTCAATAGCACCACGTTTGGCTAAAATATCGGCTCTTTCATTGCCAGGAATGGAGCAATGAGCCGGGACCCAGACTATAGTGATTAGATAATTATTGTTCAATATGTCGTTCAGGCACTGTTTTATTTTGCCCAGGAAAAACGGTTCAGTCTTGCCAGTCATGTTTGAGCGAATGGCTTCAATTGCACTCAGACTATCTGTGAAGAGGAAATAATGGTTTGGAATTAATGTGACGATTACACTCAAACTATAATGAACTGCTGCTAGCTCTGCTATATAAACAGATGCAGGTTCTTGAAGCCTAAATGAGGCCGAAACATTATTGTTGAACATACCAAACCCTGTCGCTTCTTCAATTCGCGATCCGTCCGTGTAAAACATTTTCTCAGAGTCAATATGCCTGAACTTACTTGAAAATATTTTTGGGATTTCCGTCGAACGTAGATGATCCGGGATTCCACGCACTTCGCGCTGCATGGATGTATCGAAAAATAAAGTTGAGTCAGGGACATTTAGGAGGCTGACACGGATAGGAATATATCTTGAAGGGTTGATTTCCTGTGACATATGGTTAAAATATACTGTCATGAATTTTGTTTGAGATCGAAGCTCGACTAGTCGTTCGAAATTATTAATTACCATGGGATTCAGCACCTCACATCTTATTAGCAGGCGTGATGAAAGCTCCCAAAATCGATCTTTTAATGGAAGAACTCCCGCCAGAACTTCAAGACTCATTGTATGTGTCGAATGCATGCACCCTAAAGCAATTCGCAAACAACGATACTGAATTCGCTCCAGTTTGATAATATGAGAGTTTGCAGCGGAACGAAAGCAAACGCATCCATATTCCATCACTGAAAGTATCGTTGTCTGATACAATTTTATTAGATCTTCCGGATGAGCACCCCACCAAGATCCTGTTATTGTTCGAAGAAAATTTACTCTTTGTTGGCATTTTGTTATCAGAAACCTAATGTGTCCTCCCCACGTGCATTTGGAATCGAACCACACCCCGAGGTATTTAAAAGTTAAAACCTGTTGGATCATTCTTCCCATCATATGGAGCTGAAGCTGCGCGGGATCATGCTTTCTTGAAAAGACGACTAACTCTGTTTTCTCCGCAGAGAATTCGATACCAAGATGAACAGCCCAATCGGACAAGTTATCTAAGGTATCTTGCAATGGTTTATGCAGATCAATAGCTTTGGGTCCAGTAACTGAAACCACGCCATCATCTGCCAATTGTCTTATTGTACATGGGGTTACTAGACAGCTGTCAATGTCATTCACGTAAAAATTATAGAGGAGCGGACTGAGGCATGAGCCTTGCGGGAGACCCATGTAACTATTTCTGAGTGTTGCCAAATCGCCATGTGAAAAATGCATGCGTTTCTCTGACAAAAGGTTGTGCAAATAATTATTTATAACCGCTGGGAGTCCATTTTGGTGAAGCTTGTCTGAAAGAACATCAATGGAAACTGAATCAAATGCTCCTTTAATGTCTAAAAATACAGATGCCATTTGTTGCTTTTGAGCGAAGGCAATTTGGATGTCAGACGAAAGTAATGCAAGGCAATCATTCGTCCCTTTATTTCTACGGAAGCCAAACTGAGTATCTGACAACAAACCGTTCGTCTCGACCCAAGTGTCGAGACGTCGTAGAATAATTTTTTCGAACAATTTTCTGATGCAGGACAACATCGCAATGGGTCTATATGAGTTGTGATTGGAAGCTGGTTTCCCCGGTTTTTGAATGGCGATAACTTTCACTTGTCTCCAGTCAGGTGGAACAATATTTTGCTCAAGAAACTTGTTGAACAATTCCAACAAACGTCTTTTTGCGAGGTTGGGCAGATTCTTCACCAAGTTGAATTTAATTCTGTCCAACCCTGGAGCGTTATTGTTACAAGACAAGAGTGCTATAGAAAATTCCATCATTGAAAATGGGTTATTAATAAAACCATTGTTTGGAGGAGATTCCCGTATAATGCTCTGCGTAGGAACAGAATCTGGGCAAACTTTCCTAGCAAAGTCAAATATCCATCGGTTCGAGTATTCATCACTCTCATTGCCCACGTTACGATTCCTCATTCGTCTGGCCGTGTTCCAAAGAGTGCTCATTGAGGTATCTCTTGACAAACCTTCGACAAAATGTCTCCAATAGCTACATTTTTTGGCTCGAAGTATGCTCTTGTACTTGGTTTCTAAAATCATAAGTTTTTCAAAATTCTGAGGAGTTCCTCCTCCCCGTTTTAGAAACGTCTTGCAAGCATTTTGTTTTGCGAGTTTAGCCTCTGAGCACTCTTTGTCCCACCAGGGGTTGGGAGGCCTTCTGTTAGTCGTTAGCCCAGGAAAGCGTTTAGTTTGGGATTGTTCTGCTGCCTCCAGAATCGAACAAATGAGGAAGTCATATTCTTCAAGTGGAGGGAGCTCTTCCATTGAATTCAAAATACTAGAGATCCTACTTTGGTATTTAATCCAGTCGATATTTTTTGTCAAATCATATGGAATACTAGCTGAAGTAGCAATGCAATTGCTACTGCTAATTGAGATGATGATTGGTAAATGATCGCTACCGTGTAAATCAGGCAGTATTTTCCAGGTGCAATCTAGTCGAATTGATGTTGAGCAAAGAGATAGATCTAATGCACTTGGGCGTGCCGGAGGTCTTGGGATCCGTGTCATGCTACCCATATTTAATACCGTCATGCTAAAATTGTCACAAATGTTTTGTATTAAAGATGATCTGCTATCATTGTAAACGGAACCCCACATAATACCGTGCGAATTTAAATCCCCCATAATCAATCGTGGTGCAGGAAGGGCTTCAACCATTTCATTAAGCTGTTGCTGTCCAACTTGTGCTTTTGGAGGAATATAAACCGAAGCTATGCAAATATCTTTGCCTTTAATGTTTATTTGGCAAGCAACAACTTCTATACTAGAAGTTGAAGCGATGTTTAATCTATAAAAGGAATAGCATTTCTTAATTCCCAAAAGCACTCCACCATACGGAGAGTCTCTATCGAGACGTATAATATTAAAGTCATTAAAATTTAAAGCTATGTTTGAAGTAAGCCATGTTTCGCATAAAGCAAATACATCACATTTTTGACTATGCAATAATATTTTAAATGAATCAAGTTTTGGCATGATGCTTCGACAATTCCACTGCAGGACAGTGATTGTATCATTTGCGACGGGTGATAAATTATCCATCAAAAGATACAAAACCTGAGACAATTGGCCATTGAGCTGATAACTGCTTCAAAAAGGTTCTAGCTATTGGAAGGAATGCCATTATGAGGGTCTTTAAGGGTTCAGATATATTGAATGCTGAGAAAATCCATTCAACAATTTCCGAAAACTTCAGTAATCCTGTTGGTGGCTGTGAAATGGAGCCCACTGGATTATTATCTTTTTCTGTACTAGATCCTGGATTGGTTTGTGAATTTGACAAACCAGGAGGCACAGTCTTTGGTTTTGACTTTTTTTGTTTAACACGGGGATCTTTTTTTGAAGATGAAATTTTAGGTGTCTTTTTTGGTAATTTGGAGGAAGACTTCTTTCTCTTAACTGACCCTTGGGTAGTGATAAACCAATTACCTTCACTATTTTCGTCAGAGTCAGAGTCCTCTGGTTCCTCTAGATTTGAAAACCCGTTTTCGGTTTCCAAAGGGGGGACATCAATGACCGTTTTAAGCATTTCTGCATATGTGCGCTTAGACCGTGCTTTTAAAGAAAGCTTAATTTTGTCTTTGTGTACTTTAAATGCAGTGCATACTGAAATATCATCATGAGGACTATTCCCACAATAAATACATTTTTCAATTTCCTTGTTGCAATCATTATCTTTATGAGGCCCTTCACACTTAATACATTTTGGTTTATTACTACAGTAAGTAGCTGTGTGGCCGAATTTTTTGCAGTTCGTACAATTCATTACATTTGGAACAAAAAGCCGAACAGGGAGGCGAATTTTATCGACATAGACATGGGACGGCAACGCAGACCCGGCAAATGTCACTCGAAACGAGTCTGATGGGCGATAAACTTTTTTTTCCTCTTCATGAACTACTGAGTACAGTTGTTTGCACTCCAGTATTTTCACACCCTCAAGCATAGAGTTCTTGAAACGACCAACACCATGCTTGAGTAAATCATCTACCGAAAGACTCGCTTCGGTAACAACACCGTCAATTTCGACATCTTTGGAGGGTATGTAAACTTTATACTCTTTATTGAAATGTTCCGAAGAGACAATATCATTCGAGTGTTTCAAATTATTTACCACAACACGAATTTTATCGTTATTTACTTTTATGATCTCTTTGATTGAAGAGTATCGTGATGTCAAACCTTTATTAATTTGTAAAATGTTTAATGGCTTTGATATACGTCTAAAAAAGACTATCCAAGGCCCAGAAGAGCTCTCCTGATATTTTTTCGTTCGTGGGGGTATCGGATTCATGCTAGGATTTACGTCCATGGATTCATCCATTACATTAAATTTTTTAACCAAACTTTAAAATAAAATTTGAAACCAACACTACACAGTACTCAATCAAAAGGAAAAGAAAAAACTTCTACCTTGAAATTGTTGTCTATCTCCGTTGCACTGCCGTGTAGATCCTCGTTGCTCTAGATGTTCTTGTTGGATGCTGATTGTTGGATGTGATGCTACTGCTACCTGACATCCAGCACCACTCGATTTCCGATTTACTTTTGTCTTCGCCAGCTGCAACCAGCGCAGGTCACCGGTGTATACCTGCGTGTTGTATGGCAGTGGAAGGCCGAGTTGTCTTGTCTCCTTCTTCCTAGTGCTCCGCACCGATATGCTTCTGCACCGAAGTGCCTTCGCACCGGTGTGCCTTTGCACTCTCCTGCTTCTATGTGCCTTTGCACTCTTCCTCTTCGATGTGCCTTTGCACTCTCCTGCTCAGCACTTGTGGCTGTATATTGCGGCCTGGGTAGAGTTTGGGAAACGCCCTTTGTTGTTTCCTTCACCAGCTTGGCCCAGCACTAGGGCTCTCTTATGCAGAAAATTTTCATGTTGTCATTAAAATTTATTTGATAAGAGTTATCTGGAGGCAGATACATTGACTCAAATTCCATGTATGGGTCCTGAAGATCACGATTGAAACATTTACAGGACAATGGATCGTGTGAAAGAGTCATCCAGTAAGGATTTACATGAAAAAAAGTTTCGCCAAGGAAATTTTCATGTTGTCATTAAAATTTATTTGATAATAGTTATATGGAGGCAGATACATTGACTCAAATTCCATGTATGGGTCCTGAAGATCACGTTTGAAACATTTACCGGACAATGGATCGTGTGAAAGAGTCATCCAGTAAGGACTTACATGAAAAAAATTTCGCCAAGGAAATTTTCATGTTGTCATTAAAATTTATTTGATAAGAGTTATATGGAGGCAGATACATTGACTCAAATTCCATGTATGGGTCCTGAAGATCACGTTTGAAACATTTACAGGACAATGGATCGTGTGAAAGAGTCATCCAGTAAGGATTAACATGAAAAAAAGTTTCGCCAAGGAAATTTTCATGTTGTCATTAAAATTTATTTGATAAGAGTTATATGGAGGCAGATACATTGACTCAAATTCCATGTATGGGTCCTGAAGATCACGTTTGAAATATTTACAGGACAATGGATCGTGTGAAAGAGCCATCCAGTAAGGATTTACATGAAAAAAATTTCGAAAAGGAAATTTTAATGTTGTCATTAAAATTTATTTGATAAGAGTTATCTGGAGGCAGATACATTGACTCAAATTCCATGTATGGGTCCTGAAGATCACGTTTGAAACATTTACAGGACAATGGATCGTGTGAAAGAGTCATCCAGTAAGCATTTACATGAAAAAAATTTCGCCAAGGAAATTTTCATGTTGTCATTAAAATTTATTTAATAAGAGTTATATGGAGGCAGATACATTGACTCAAATTCCATGTATGGGTCCTGAAGATCACGTTTAAAACATTTACAGGACAATGGATCGTGTGAAAGAGTCATACAGTAAGGATTTACATGAAAAAAAGTTTCGCCAAGGAAATTTTCATGTTGTCATTAAAATTTATTTGATAAGAGTTATATGGAGGCAGATACATTGACTCAAATTCCATGTATGGGTCCTGAAGATCACGTTTGAAACATTTACAGGACAATGGATCGTGTGAAAGAGTCATCCAGTAAGGATTTACATGAAAAAAAGTTTCGCCAAGGAAATTTTCATGTTGTCATTAAAATTTATTTGATAAGAGTTATATGGAGGCAGATACATTGACTCAAATTCCATGTATGGGTCCTGAAGATCACGTTTGAAACATTTACAGGACAATGGATCGTGTGAAAGATTTATCCAGTAAGGATTTACATGAAAAAAAGTTTCGCCAAGGAAATTTTCATGTTGTCATTAAAATTTATTTGATAAGAGTTATATGGAGGCAGATACATTGACTCAAATTCCATGTATGGGTCCTGAAGATCACGTTTGAAACATTTACAGGACAATGGATCGTGTGAAAGAGTCATCCAGTAAGGATTTACATGAAAAAAATTTCGCCAAGGAAATTTTCATGTTGTCATTAAAATTTATTTGATAAGAGTTATATGGAGGCAGATACATTGACTCAAATTCCATGTATGGGTCCTGAAGATCACGTTTGAAACATTTACAGGACAATGGATCGTGTGAAAGAGTCATCCAGTAAGGATTTACATGAAAAAAAGTTTCGCCAAGGAAATTTTCATGTTGTCATTAAAATTTATTTGATAAGAGTTATATGGAGGCAGATACATTGACTCAAATTCCATGTATGGGTCCTGAAGATCACGTTTGAAACATTTACAGGACAATGGATCGTGTGAAAGAGTCATCCAGTAAGGATTTACATGAAAAAAATTTCGCCAAGGAAATTTTCATGTTGTCATTAAAATTTATTTGATAAGAGTTATCTGGAGGCAGATACATTGACTCAAATTCCATGTATGGGTCCTGAAGATCACGTTTGAAACATTTACAGGACAATGGATCGTGTGAAAGAGTCATCCAGTAAGGATTTACATGAAAAAAAGTTTCGCCAAGGAAATTTTCATGTTGTCATTAAAATTTATTTGATAAGAGTTATATGGAGGCAGATACATTGACTCAAATTCCATGTATGGGTCCTGAAGATCACGTTTAAAACATTTACAGGACAATGGATCGTGTGAAAGAGTCATCCAGTAAGGATTTACATGAAAAAAAGTTTCGCCAAGGAAATTTTCATGTTGTCATTAAAATTTATTTGATAAGAGTTATATGGAGGCAGATACATTGACTCAAATTCCATGTATGGGTCCTGAAGATCACGTTTGAAACATTTACAGGACAATGGATCGTGTAAAAGAGTCATGTAGTACGGATTTACATGAAAAAAAGTTTCGCCAAGGAAATTTTCATGTTGTCATTAAAATTTATTTGATAAGAGTTATATGGAGGCAGATACATTGACTCAAATTCCATGTATGGGTCCTGAAGATCACGTTTGAAACATTTACAGGACAATGGATCGTGTGAAAGAGTCATCCAGTAAGGATTTATATGAAAAAAAGTTTCGCCAAGGAAATTTTCATGTTGTCATTAAAATTTATTTGATAAGAGTTATATGGAGGCAGATACATTGACTCAAATTCCATGTATGGGTCCTGAAGATCACGTTTGAAACATTTACAGGACAATGGATCGTGTGAAAGAGTCATCCAGTAAGGATTTACATGAAAAAAAGTTTCGCCAAGGAAATTTTCATGTTGTCATTAAAATTTATTTGATAAGAGTTATATGGAGGCAGATACATTGACTCAAATTCCATGTATGGGTCCTGAAGATCACGTTTGAAACATTTACAGGACAATGGATCATGTGAAAGAGTCATCCAGTAAGGATTTACATGAAAAAAAGTTTCGCCAAGGAAATTTTCATGTTGTCATTAAAATTTATTTGATAAGAGTTATATGGAGGCAGATACATTGACTCAAATTCCATGTATGGGTCCTGAAGATCACGTTTGAAACATTTACAGGACAATGGATCGTGTGAAAGAGTCATCCAGTAAGGATTTACATGAAAAAAAGTTTCGCCAAGGAAATTTTCATGTTGTCATTAAAATTTATTTGATAAGAGTTATATGGAGGCAGATACATTGACTCAAATTCCATGTATGGGTCCTGAAGATCACGTTTGAAACATTTACAGGACAATGGATCGTGTGAAAGAGTCATTCAGTAAGGATTTACATGAAAAAAATTTCGCCAAGGAAATTTTCATGTTGTCATTAAAATTTATTTGATAAGAGTTATCTGGAGGCAGATACATTGACTCAAATTCCATGTATGGGTCCTGAAGATCACGTTTGAAACATTTACAGGACAATGGATCGTGTGAAAGAGTCATCCAGTAAGGATTTACATGAAAAAAAGTTTCGCCAAGGAAATTTTCATGTTGTCATTAAAATTTATTTGATAAGAGTTATATGGAGGCAGATACATTGACTCAAATTCCATGTATGGGTCCTGAAGATCACGTTTGAAACATTTACAGGACAATGGATCGTGTGAAAGAGTCATCCAGTAAGGATTTACATGAAAAAAATTTCGCCAAGGAAATTTTCATGTTGTCATTAAAATTTATTTGATAAGAGTTATATGGAGGCATATACATTGACTCAAATTCCATGTATGGGTCCTGAAGATCACGTTTGAAATATTTACAGGACAATGGATCGTGTGAAAGAGTCATCCAGTAAGGATTTACATGAAAAAAAGTTTCGCCAAGGAAATTTTCATGTTGTCATTAAAATTTATTTGATAAGAGTTATATGGAGGCAGATACATTGACTCAAATTCCATGTATGGGTCCTGAAGATCACGTTTGAAACATTTACAGGACAATGGATCGTGTGAAAGAGTCATCCAGTAAGGATTTACATGAAAAAAATTTCGCCAAGGAAATTTTCATGTTGTCATTAAAATTTATTTGATAAGAGTTATCTGGAGGCAGATACATTGACTCAAATTCCATGTATGGGTCCTGAAGATCACGTTTGAAACATTTACAGGACAATGGATCGTGTGAAAGAGTCATCCAGTAAGGATTTACATGAAAAAAAGTTTCGCCAAGGAAATTTTCATGTTGTCATTAAAATTTATTTGATAAGAGTTATATGGAGGCAGATACATTGACTCAAATTCCATGTATGGGTCCTGAAGATCACGTTTGAAACATTTACAGGACAATGGATCGTGTGAAAGAGTCATCCAGTAAGGATTTACATGAAAAAAATTTCGCCAAGGAAATTTTCATGTTGTCATTAAAATTTATTTGATAAGAGTTATATGGAGGCAGATACATTGACTCAAATTCCATGTATGGGTCCTGAAGATCACGTTTGAAACATTTACAGGACAATGGATCGTGTGAAAGAGTCATCCAGTAAGGATTTACATGAAAAAAAGTTTCGCCAAGGAAATTTTCATGTTGTCATTAAAATTTATTTGATAAGAGTTATATGGAGGCAGATACATTGACTCAAATTCCATGTATGGGTCCTGAAGATCACGTTTGAAACATTCACAGGACAATGGATCGTGTGAAAGAGTCATCCAGTAAGGATTTACATGAAAAAAATTTCGCCAAGGAAATTTTCATGTTGTCATTAAAATTTATTTGATAAGAGTTATCTGGAGGCAGATACATTGACTCAAATTCCATGTATGGGTCCTGAAGATCACGATTGAAACATTTACAGGACAATGGATCGTGTGAAAGAGTCATCCAGTAAGGATTTACATGAAAAAAAGTTTCGCCAAGGAAATTTTCATGTTGTCATTAAAATTAATTTGATAAGAGTTATATGGAGGCAGATACATTGACTCAAATTCCATGTATGGGTCCTGAAGATCACGTTTGAAACATTTACAGGACAATGGATCGTGTGAAAGAGTCATCCAGTAAGGTTTACATGAAAAAAATTTCGCCAAGGAAATTTTCATGTTGTCATTAAAATTTATTTGATAAGAGTTATATGGAGGCAGATACATTGACTCAAATTCCATGTATGGGTCCTGAAGATCACGTTTGAAACATTTACAGGACAATGGATCGTGTGAAAGAGTCATCCAGTAAGGATTTACATGAAAAAAAGTTTCGCCAAGGAAATTTTCATGTTGTCATTAAAATTTATTTGATAAGAGTTATATGGAGGCAGATACATTGACTCAAATTCCATGTATGGGTCCTGAAGATCACGTTTGAAACATTTACAGGACAATGGATCGTGTGAAAGAGTCATCCAGTAAGGATTTACATGAAAAAAATTTCGCCAAGGAAATTTTCATGTTGTCATTAAAATTTATTTGATAAGAGTTATATGGAGGCAGATACATTGACTCATATTCCATGTATGGGTCCTGAAGATTACGTTTGAAACATTTACAGGACAATGGATCGTGTGAAAGAGTCATCCAGTAAGGATTTACATGAAAAAAATTTCGCCAAGGAAATTTTCATGTTGTCATTAAAATTTATTTGATAAGAGTTATATGGAGGCAGATACATTGACTCAAATTCCATGTATGGGTCCTGAAGATCACGTTTGAAATATTTACAGGACAATGGATCGTGTGAAAGAGTCATCCAGTAAGGATTTACATGAAAAAAATTTCGCCAAGGAAATTTTCATGTTGTCATTAAAATTTATTTGATAAGAGTTATCTGGAGGCAGATACATTGACTCAAATTCCATGTATGGGTCCTGAAGATCACGATTGAAACATTTACAGGACAATGGATCGTGTGAAAGAGTCATCCAGTAAGGATTTACATGAAAAAAAGTTTCGCCAAGGAAATTTTCATGTTGTCATTAAAATTAATTTGATAAGAGTTATATGGAGGCAGATACATTGACTCAAATTCCATGTATGGGTCCTGAAGATCACGTTTGAAACATTTACAGGACAATGGATCGTGTGAAAGAGTCATCCAGTAAGGTTTACATGAAAAAAATTTCGCCAAGGAAATTTTCATGTTGTCATTAAAATTTATTTGATAAGAGTTATATGGAGGCAGATACATTGACTCAAATTCCATGTATGGGTCCTGAAGATCACGTTTGAAACATTTACAGGACAATGGATCGTGTGAAAGAGTCATCCAGTAAGGATTTACATGAAAAAAAGTTTCGCCAAGGAAATTTTCATGTTGTCATTAAAATTAATTTGATAAGAGTTATATGGAGGCAGATACATTGACTCAAATTCCATGTATGGATCCTGAAGATCACGTTTGAAACATTTACAGGACAATGGATCGTGTGAAAGAGTCATCCAGTAAGGATTTACATGAAAAAAATTTCGCCAAGGAAATTTTCATGTTGTCATTAAAATTTATTTGATAAGAGTTATATGGAGGCAGATACATTGACTCAAATTCCATGTATGGGTCCTGAAGATTACGTTTGAAACATTTACAGGACAATGGATCGTGTGAAAGAGTCATCCAGTAAGGATTTACATGAAAAAAATTTCGACAAGGAAATTTTCATGTTGTCATTAAAATTTATTTGATAAGAGTTATATGGAGGCAGATACATTGACTCAAATTCCATGTATGGGTCCTGAAGATCACGTTTGAAATATTTACAGGACAATGGATCGTGTGAAAGAGTCATCCAGTAAGGATTTACATGAAAAAAATTTCGCCAAGGAAATTTTCATGTTGTCATTAAAATTTATTTGATAAGAGTTATCTGGAGGCAGATACATTGACTCAAATTCCATGTATGGGTCCTGAAGATCACGTTTGAAACATTTACAGGACAATGGATCATGTGAGAGAGCCATCCAGTAAGGATTTACATGAAAAAATAATTCGCCATGGAAATTTTCTCGTTGTCATTAAAATTTATTTGATAAGAGTTATATGGAGGCAGATACATTGACTCAAATTCCATGTATGGGTCCTGAAGATCACGTTTGAAACATTTACAGGACAATGGATCGTGTGAAAGAGTCAGCCAGTAAGGATTTACTTGAAAAAAAGTTTCGCCAAGGAAATTTTCATGTTGTCATTAAAATTTATTTGATAAGAGTTATATGGAGGCAGATACATTGACTCAAATTCCATGTATGGGTCCTGAAGATCACGTTTGAAACATTTACAGGACAATGGATCGTGTGAAAGAGTCATCCAGTAAGGATTTACATGAAAAAAAGTTTCGCCAAGGAAATTTTCATGTTGTCATTAAAATTTATTTGATAAGAGTTATATGGAGGCAGATACATTGACTCAAATTCCATGTATGGGTCCTGAAGATCACGTTTGAAACATTTACAGAACAATGGATCGTGTGAAAGAGTCATCCAGTAAGGATTTACATGAAAAAAAGTTTCGCCAAGGAAATTTTCATGTTGTCATTAAAATTTATTTGATAAGAGTTATATGGAGGCAGATACATTGACTCAAATTCCATGTATGGGTCCTGAAGATCACGTTTGAAACATTTACAGGACAATGGATCGTGTGAAAGAGTCATCCAGTAAGGATTTACATGAAAAAATTTCGCCAAGGAAATTTTCATGTTGTCATTAAAATTTATTTGATAAGAGTTATCTGGAGGCAGATACATTGACTCAAATTCCATGTATGGGTCCTGAAGATCACGATTGAAACATTTACAGGACAATGGATCGTGTGAAAGAGTCATCCAGTAAGGATTTACATGAAAAAAAGTTTCGCCAAGGAAATTTTCATGTTGTCATTAAAATTAATTTGATAAGAGTTATATGGAGGCAGATACATTGACTCAAATTCCATGTATGGGTCCTGAAGATCACATTTGAAACATTTACAGGACAATGGATCGTGTGAAAGAGTCATCCAGTAAGGTTTACATGAAAAAAATTTCGCCAAGGAAATTTTCATGTTGTCATTAAAATTTATTTGATAAGAGTTATATGGAGGCAGATACATTGACTCAAATTCCATGTATGGGTCCTGAAGATCACGTTTGAAACATTTACAGGACAATGGATCGTGTGAAAGAGTCATCCAGTAAGGATTTACATGAAAAAAAGTTTCGCCAAGGAAATTTTCATGTTGTCATTAAAATTTATTTGATAAGAGTTATATGGAGGCAGATACATTGACTCAAATTCCATGTATGGGTCCTGAAGATCACGTTTGAAACATTTACAGGACAATGGATCGTGTGAAAGAGTCATCCAGTAAGGATTTACATGAAAAAAATTTCGCCAAGGAAATTTTCATGTTGTCATTAAAATTTATTTGATAAGAGTTATATGGAGGCAGATACATTGACTCAAATTCCATGTATGGGTCCTGAAGATCACGTTTGAAACATTTACAGGACAATGGATCGTGTGAAAGAGTCATCCAGTAAGGATTTACATGAAAAAAATTTCGCCAAGGAAATTTTCATGTTGTCATTAAAATTTATTTGATAAGAGTTATATGGAGGCAGATACATTAACTCAAATTCCATGTATGGGTCCTGAAGATCACGTTTGAAATATTTACAGGACAATGGATCGTGTGAAAGAGTCATCCAGTAAGGATTTACATGAAAAAAATTTCGCCAAGGAAATTTTCATGTTGTCATTAAAATTTATTTGATAAGAGTTATCTGGAGGCAGATACATTGACTCAAATTCCATGTATGGGTCCTGAAGATCACGTTTGAAACATTTACAGGACAATGGATCGTGTGAAAGAGTCATCCAGTAAGGATTTACATGAAAAAAAGTTTCGCCAAGGAAATTTTCATGTTGTCATTAAAATTAATTTGATAAGAGTTATATGGAGGCAGATACATTGACTCAAATTCCATGTATGGGTCCTGAAGATCACGTTTGAAACATTTACAGGACAATGGATCGTGTGAAAGAGTCATCCAGTAAGGATTTACATGAAAAAAAGTTTCGCCAAGGAAATTTTCATGTTGTCATTAAAATTTATTTGATAAGAGTTATATGGAGGCAGATACATTGACTCAAATTCCATGTATGGGTCCTGAAGATCACGTTTGAAACATTTACAGGACAATGGATCGTGTGAAAGAGTCATCCAGTAAGGATTTACATGAAAAAAATTTCGCCAAGGAAATTTTCATGTTGTCATTAAAATTTATTTGATAAGAGTTATATGGAGGCAGATACATTGACTCAAATTCCATGTATGGGTCCTGAAGATTACGTTTGAAACATTTACAGGACAATGGATCGTGTGAAAGAGTCATCCAGTAAGGATTTACATGAAAAAAATTTCGCCAAGGAAATTTTCATGTTGTCATTAAAATTTATTTGATAAGAGTTATCTGGAGGCAGATACATTGACTCAAATTCCATGTATGGGTCCTGAAGATCACGATTGAAACATTTACAGGACAATGGATCGTGTGAAAGAGTCATCCAGTAAGGATTTACATGAAAAAAAGTTTCGCCAAGGAAATTTTCATGTTGTCATTAAAATTAATTTGATAAGAGTTATATGGAGGCAGATACATTGACTCAAATTCCATGTATGGGTCCTGAAGATCACGTTTGAAACATTTACAGGACAATGGATCGTGTGAAAGAGTCATCCAGTAAGGTTTACATGAAAAAAATTTCGCCAAGGAAATTTTCATGTTGTCATTAAAATTTATTTGATAAGAGTTATATGGAGGCAGATACATTGACTCAAATTCCATGTATGGGTCCTGAAGATCACGTTTGAAACATTTACAGGACAATGGATCGTGTGAAAGAGTCATCCAGTAAGGATTTACATGAAAAAAAGTTTCGCCAAGGAAATTTTCATGTTGTCATTAAAATTAATTTGATAAGAGTTATATGGAGGCAGATACATTGACTCAAATTCCATGTATGGGTCCTGAAGATCACGTTTGAAACATTTACAGGACAATGGATCGTGTGAAAGAGTCATCCAGTAAGGATTTACATGAAAAAAATTTCGCCAAGGAAATTTTCATGTTGTCATTAAAATTTATTTGATAAGAGTTATATGGAGGCAGATACATTGACTCAAATTCCATGTATGGGTCCTGAAGATTACGTTTGAAACATTTACAGGACAATGGATCGTGTGAAAGAGTCATCCAGTAAGGATTTACATGAAAAAAATTTCGACAAGGAAATTTTCATGTTGTCATTAAAATTTATTTGATAAGAGTTATATGGAGGCAGATACATTGACTCAAATTCCATGTATGGGTCCTGAAGATCACGTTTGAAATATTTACAGGACAATGGATCGTGTGAAAGAGTCATCCAGTAAGGATTTACATGAAAAAAATTTCGCCAAGGAAATTTTCATGTTGTCATTAAAATTTATTTGATAAGAGTTATCTGGAGGCAGATACATTGACTCAAATTCCATGTATGGGTCCTGAAGATCACGTTTGAAACATTTACAGGACAATGGATCATGTGAGAGAGCCATCCAGTAAGGATTTACATGAAAAAATAATTCGCCATGGAAATTTTCTCGTTGTCATTAAAATTTATTTGATAAGAGTTATATGGAGGCAGATACATTGACTCAAATTCCATGTATGGGTCCTGAAGATCACGTTTGAAACATTTACAGGACAATGGATCGTGTGAAAGAGTCATCCAGTAAGGATTTACATGAAAAAAAGTTTCGCCAAGGAAATTTTCATGTTGTCATTAAAATTTATTTGATAAGAGTTATATGGAGGCAGATACATTGACTCAAATTCCATGTATGGGTCCTGAAGATCACGTTTGAAACATTTACAGGACAATGGATCGTGTGAAAGAGTCATCCAGTAAGGATTTACATGAAAAAAAGTTTCGCCAAGGAAATTTTCATGTTGTCATTAAAATTAATTTGATAAGAGTTATATGGAGGCAGATACATTGACTCAAATTCCATGTATGGGTCCTGAAGATCACGTTTGAAACATTTACAGGACAATGGATCGTGTGAAAGAGTCATCCAGTAAGGATTTACATGAAAAAAAGTTTCGCCAAGGAAATTTTCATGTTGTCATTAAAATTAATTTGATAAGAGTTATATGGAGGCAGATACATTGACTCAAATTCCATGTATGGGTCCTGAAGATCACGTTTGAAACATTTACAGGACAATGGATCGTGTGAAAGAGTCATCCAGTAAGGATTTACATGAAAAAAATTTCGCCACGGAAATTTTCATGTTGTCATTAAAATTTATTTGATAAGAGTTATATGGAGGCAGATACATTGACTCAAATTCCATGTATGGGTCCTGAAGATTACGTTTGAAACATTTACAGGACAATGGATCGTGTGAAAGAGTCATCCAGTAAGGATTTACATGAAAAAAATTTCGCCAAGGAAATTTTCATGTTGTCATTAAAATTTATTTGATAAGAGTTATATGGAGGCAGATACATTGACTCAAATTCCATGTATGGGTCCTGAAGATCACGTTTGAAATATTTACAGGACAATGGATCGTGTGAAAGAGTCATCCAGTAAGGATTTACATGAAAAAAATTTCGCCAAGGAAATTTTCATGTTGTCATTAAAATTTATTTGATAAGAGTTATCTGGAGGCAGATACATTGACTCAAATTCCATGTATGGGTCCTGAAGATCACGTTTGAAACATTTACAGGACAATGGATCATGTGAGAGAGCCATCCAGTAAGGATTTACATGAAAAAATAATTCGCCATGGAAATTTTCTCGTTGTCATTAAAATTTATTTGATAAGAGTTATATGGAGGCAGATACATTGACTCAAATTCCATGTATGGGTCCTGAAGATCACGTTTGAAACATTTACAGGACAATGGATCGTGTGAAAGAGTCATCCAGTAAGGATTTACATGAAAAAAAGTTTCGCCAAGGAAATTTTCATGTTGTCATTAAAATTTATTTGATAAGAGTTATATGGAGGCAGATACATTGACTCAAATTCCATGTATGGGTCCTGAAGATCACGTTTGAAACATTTACAGAACAATGGATCGTGTGAAAGAGTCATCCAGTAAGGATTTACATGAAAAAAAGTTTCGCCAAGGAAATTTTCATGTTGTCATTAAAATTTATTTGATAAGAGTTATATGGAGGCAGATACATTGACTCAAATTCCATGTATGGGTCCTGAAGATCACGTTTGAAACATTTACAGGACAATGGATCGTGTGAAAGAGTCATCCAGTAAGGATTTACATGAAAAAAATTTCGCCAAGGAAATTTTCATGTTGTCATTAAAATTTATTTGATAAGAGTTATATGGAGGCAGATACATTGACTCAAATTCCATGTATGGGTCCTGAAAATCACGTTTGAAATATTTACAGGACAATGGATCGTGTGAAAGAGTCATCCAGTAAGGATTTACATGAAAAAAAGTTTCGCCAAGGAAATTTTCATGTTGTCATTAAAATTTATTTGATAAGAGTTATATGGAGGCAGATACATTGACTCAAATTCCATGTATGGGTCCTGAAGATCACGTTTGAAACATTTACAGGACAATGGATCGTGTGAAAGAGTCATCCAGTAAGGATTTACATGAAAAAAAGTTTCGCCAAGGAAATTTTCATGTTGTCATTAAAATTTATTTGATAAGAGTTATATGGTGGCAGATACATTGACTCAAATTCCATGTATGGGTCCTGAAGATCACGTTTGAAACATTTACAGGACAATGGATCGTGTGAAAGAGTCATCCAGTAAGGATTTACATGAAAAAAAGTTTCGCCAAGGAAATTTTCATGTTGTCATTAAAATTTATTTGATAAGAGTTATATGGAGGCAGATACATTGACTCAAATTCCATGTATGGCTCCTGAAGATCACGTTTGAAACATTTACAGGACAATGGATCGTGTGAAAGAGTCATCCAGTAAGGATTTACATGAAAAAAAGTTTCGCCAAGGAAATTTTCATGTTGTCATTAAAATTTATTTGATAAGAGTTATATGGAGGCAGATACATTGACTCAAATTCCATGTATGGGTCCTGAAGATCACGTTTGAAACATTTACAGGACAATGGATCGTGTGAAAGAGTCATCCAGTAAGGATTTACATGAAAAAAATTTCGCCAAGGAAATTTTCATGTTGTCATTAAAATTTATTTGATAAGAGTTATCTGGAGGCAGATACATTGACTCAAATTCCATGTATGGGTCATGAAGATCACGTTTGAAACTTTTACAGGACAATGGATCATGTGAAAGAGCCATCCAGTAAGGATTTACATGAAAAAATAATTCGCCATGGAAATTTTCTCGTTGTCATTAAAATTTATTTGATAAGAGTTATATGGAGGCAGATACATTGACTCAAATTCCATGTATGGGTCCTGAAGATCACGTTTGAAACATTTACAGGACAATGGATTGTGTGAAAGAGTCATCCAGTAAGGATTTACATGAAAAAAAGTTTCGCCAAGGAAATTTTCATGTTGTCATTAAAATTTATTTGATAAGAGTTATATGGAGGCAGATACATTGACTCAAGTTCCATGTATGGGTCCTGAAGATCACGTTTGAAACATTTACAGGACAATGGATCGTGTGAAAGAGTCATCCAGTAAGGATTTACATGAAAAAAAGTTTCGCCAAGGAAATTTTCATGTTGTCATTAAAATTTATTTGATAAGAGTTATATGGAGGCAGATACATTGACTCAAATTCCATGTATGGGTCCTGAAGATCACGTTTGAAACATTTACAGGACAATGGATCGTGTGAAAGAGTCATCCAGTAAGGATTTACATGAAAACAATTTCGCCAAGGAAATTTTCATGTTGTCATTAAAATTTATTTGATAAGAGTTATCTGGAGGCAGATACATTGACTCAAATTCCATGTATGGGTCCTAAAGATCACGTTTGAAACATTTACAGGACAATGGATCGTGTGAAAGAGTCATCCAGTAAGGATTTACATGAAAAAAATTTCGCCAAGGAAATTTTCATGTTGTCATTAAAATTTATTTGATAAGAGTTATATGGAGGCAGATACATTGACTCAAATTCCATGTATGGGTCCTGAAGATCACGTTTGAAACATTTACAGGACAATGGATCGTGTGAAAGAGTCATCCAGTAAGGATTTACATGAAAAAAAGTTTCGCCAAGGAAATTTTCATGTTGTCATTAAAATTTATTTGATAAGAGTTATATGGAGGCAGATACATTGACTCAAATTCCATGTATGGGTGCTGAAAATCACGTTTGAAACATTTACAGGACAATGGATCGTGTGAAAGAGTCATCCAGTAAGGATTTACATGAAAAAAAGTTTCGCCAAGGAAATTTTCATGTTGTCATTAAAATTTATTTGATAAGAGTTATATGGAGGCAGATACATTGACTTAAATTCCATGTATGGGTCCTGAAGATCACGTTTGAAACATTTACAGGACAATGGATCGTGTGAAAGAGTCATCCAGTAAGGATTTACATGAAAAAAATTTCGCCAAGGAAATTTTCATGTTGTCATTAAAATTTATTTGATAAGAGTTATATGGAGGCAGATACATTGACTCAAATTCCATGTATGGGTCCTGAAGATCACGTTTGAAACATTTACAGGACAATGGATCGTGTGAAAGAGTCATCCAGTAAGGATTTACATGAAAAAAAGTTTCGCCAAGGAAATTTTCATGTTGTCATTAAAATTTATTTGATAAGAGTTATATGGAGGCAGATACATTGACTCAAATTCCATGTATGGGTCCTGAAGATCACGTTTGAAACATTTACAGGACAATGGATCGTGTGAAAGAGTCATCCAGTAAGGATTTACATGAAAACAATTTCGCCAAGGAAATTTTCATGTTGTCATTAAAATTTATTTGATAAGAGTTATCTGGAGGCAGATACATTGACTCAAATTCCATGTATGGGTCCTGAAGATCACGTTTGAAACATTTACAGGACAATGGATCGTGTGAAAGAGTCATCCAGTAAGGATTTACATGAAAAAAATTTCGCCAAGGAAATTTTCATGTTGTCATTAAAATTTATTTGATAAGAGTTATATGGAGGCAGATACATTGACTCAAATTCCATGTATGGGTCCTGAAGATCACGTTTGAAACATTTACAGGACAATGGATCGTGTGAAAGAGTCATCCAGTAAGGATTTACATGAAAAAAAGTTTCGCCAAGGAAATTTTCATGTTGTCATTAAAATTTATTTGATAAGTGTTATATGGAGGCAGATACATTGACTCAAATTCCATGTATGGGTCCTGAAGATCACGTTTGAAACATTTACAGGACAATGGATCGTGTGAAAGAGTCATCCAGTAAGGATTTACATGAAAAAAAGTTTCGCCAAGGAAATTTTCATGTTGTCATTAAAATTTATTTGATAAGAGTTATATGGAGGCAGATACATTGACTTAAATTCCATGTATGGGTCCTGAAGATCACGTTTGAAACATTTACAGGACAATGGATCGTGTGAAAGAGTCATCCAGTAAGGATTTACATGAAAAAAATTTCGCCAAGGAAATTTTCATGTTGTCATTAAAATTTATTTGATAAGAGTTATATGGAGGCAGATACATTGACTCAAATTCCATGTATGGGTCCTGAAGATCACGTTTGAAACATTTACAGGACAATGGATCGTGTGAAAGAGTCATCCAGTAAGGATTTACATGAAAAAAAGTTTCGCCAAGGAAATTTTCATGTTGTCATTAAAATTTATTTGATAAGAGTTATATGGAGGCAGATACATTGACTCAAATTCCATGTACGGGTCCTGAAGATCACGTTTGAAACATTTACAGGACAATGGATCGTGTGAAAGATTCATCCAGTAAGGATTTACATGAAAAAAAGTTTCGCCAAGGAAATTTTCATGTTGTCATTAAAATTTATTTGATAAGAGTTATATGGAGGCAGATACATTGACTCAAATTCCATGTATGGGTCCTGAAGATCACGTTTGAAACATTTACAGGACAATGGATCATGTGAAAGAGCCATCCAGTAAGGATTTACATGAAAAAATAATTCGCCATGGAAATTTTCTCGTTGTCATTAAAATTTATTTGATAAGAGTTATATGGAGGCAGATACATTGACTCAAATTCCATGTATGGGTCCTGAAGATCACGTTTGAAACATTTACAGGACAATGGATCGTGTGAAAGAGTCATCCAGTAAGGATTTACATGAAAAAAATTTCGCCAAGGAAATTTTCATGTTGTCATTAAAATTTATTTGATAAGAGTTATATGGAGGAAGATACATTGACTCAAATTCCATGTATGGGTCCTGAAGATCACGTTTGAAATATTTACAGGACAATGGATCGTGTGAAAGAGTCATCCAGTAAGGATTTACATGAAAAAAAGTTTCGCCAAGGAAATTTTCATGTTGTCATTAAAATTTATTTGATAAGAGTTATCTGGAGGCAGATACATTGACTCAAATTCCATGTATGGGTCCTGAAGATCACGTTTGAAACATTTACAGGACAATGGATCGTGTGAAAGAGTCATCCAGTAAGGATTTACATGAAAAAAATTTCGCTAAGGAAATTTTCATGTTGTCATTAAAATTTATTTGATAAGAGTTATATGGAGGCAGATACATTGACTCAAATTCCATGTATGGGTCCTGAAGATCACGTTTGAAACATTTACAGGACAATGGATCGTGTGAAAGAGTCATCCAGTAAGGATTTACATGAAAAAAAATTTCGCCAAGGAAATTTTCATGTTGTCATTAAAATTTATTTGATAAGAGTTATATGGAGGTAGATACATTGACTCAAATTCCATGTATGGGTCCTGAAGATCACGTTTGAAACATTTACAGGACAATGGATCGTGTGAAAGAGTCATCCAGTAAGGATTTACATGAAAAAAAGTTTCGCCAAGGAAATTTTCATGTTGTCATTAAAATTTATTTGATAAGAGTTATATGGAGGCAGATACATTGACTTAAATTCCATGTATGGGTCCTGAAGATCACGTTTGAAACATTTACAGGACAATGGATCGTGTGAAAGATTCATCCAGTAAGGATTTACATGAAAAAAAGTTTCGCCAAGGAAATTTTCATGTTGTCATTAAAATTTATTTGATAAGAGTTATATGGAGGCAGATACATTGACTCAAATTCCATGTATGGGTCCTGAAGATCACGTTTGAAACATTTACAGGACAATGGATCGTGTGAAAGAGTCATCCAGTAAGGATTTACATGAAAAAAATTTCGCCAAGGAAATTTTCATGTTGTCATTAAAATTTATTTGATAAGAGTTATATGGAGGCAGATACATTGACTCAAATTCCATGTATGGGTCCTGAAGATCACGTTTGAAACATTTACAGGACAATGGATCGTGTGAAAGAGTCATCCAGTAAGGATTTACATGAAAAAAAGTTTCGCCAAGGAAATTTTCATGTTGTCATTAAAATTTATTTGATAAGAGTTATATGGAGGCAGATACATTGACTCAAATTCCATGTATGGGTCCTGAAGATCACGTTTGAAACATTTACAGGACAATGGATCGTGTGAAAGAGTCATCCAGTAAGGATTTACATGAAAAAAATTTCGCCAAGGAAATTTTCATGTTGTCATTAAAATTTATTTGATAAGAGTTATATGGAGGCAGATACATTGACTCAAATTCCATGTATGGGTCCTGAAGATCACGTTTGAAATATTTACAGGACAATGGATCGTGTGAAAGAGTCATCCAGTAAGGATTTACATGAAAAAAATTTCGCCAAGGAAATTTTCATGTTGTCATTAAAATTTATTTGATAAGAGTTATCTGGAGGCAGATACATTGACTCAAATTCCATGTATGGGTCCTGAAGATCACGTTTGAAACATTTACAGGACAATGGATCATGTGAAAGAGCCATCCAGTAAGGATTTACATGAAAAAATAATTCGCCATGGAAATTTTCTCGTTGTCATTAAAATTCATTTGATAAGAGTTATATGGGGGCAGATACAATGACTCAAATTCCATGTATGGGTCCTGAAGATCACGTTTGAAACATTTACAGGACAATGGATCGTGCGAAATAGTCATCCAGTAAGGATTTACATGAAAAAAAGTTTCGCCAAGGAAATTTTCATGTTGTCATTAAAATTTATTTGATAAGAGTTATATGGAGGCAGATACATTGACTCAAATTCCATGTATGGGTCCTGAAGATCACGTTTGAAACATTTACAGGAGAATGAATCGTGTGAAAGAGTCATCCAGTAAGGATTTACATGAAAAAAAGTTTCGCCAAGGAAATTTTCATGTTGTCATTAAAATTTATTTGATAAGAGTTATATGGAGGCAGATACATTGACTCAAATTCCATGTATGGGTCCTGAAGATCACGTTTGAAACATTTACAGGACAATGGATCGTGTGAAAGAGTAATCCAGTAAGGATTTACATGAAAAAAAGTTTCGCCAAGGAAATTTTCATGTTGTCATTAAAATTTATTTGATAAGAGTTATATGGAGGCAGATACATTGACTCAAATTCCATGTATGGGTCCTGAAGATCACGTTTGAAACATTTACAGGACAATGGATCGTGTGAAAGAGTCATCCAGTAAGGATTTACATGAAAAAAAGTTTCGCCACGGAAATTTTCATGTTGTCATTAAAATTTATTTGATAAGAGTTATATGGAGGCAGATACATTGACTCAAATTCCATGTATGGGTCCTGAAGATCACGTTTGAAACATTTACAGGACAATGGATCGTGTGAAAGAGTCATCCAGTAAGGATTTACATGAAAAAAATTTCGCCAAGGAAATTTTCATGTTGTCATTAAAATTTATTTGATAAGAGTTATATGGAGGCAGATACATTGACTTAAATTCCATGTATGGGTCCTGAAGATCACGTTTGAAACATTTACAGGACAATGGATCGTGTGAAAGAGTCATCCAGTAAGGATTTACATGAAAAAAAGTTTCGCCAAGGAAATTTTCATGTTGTCATTAAAATTTATTTGATAAGAGTTATATGGAGGTAGATACATTGACTCAAATTCCATGTATGGGTCCTGAAGATCACGTTTGAAACATTTACAGGACAATGGATCGTGTGAAAGAGTCATCCAGTAAGGATTTACATGAAAAAAATTTCGCCAAGGAAATTTTCATGTTGTCATTAAAATTTATTTGATAAGAGTTATATGGAGGCAGATACATTGACTCAAATTCCATGTATGGGTCCTGAAGATCACGTTTGAAACATTTACAGGACAATGGATCGTGTGAAAGAGTCATCCAGTAAGGATTTACATGAAAAAAAGTTTCGCCAAGGAAATTTTCATGTTGTCATTAAAATTTATTTGATAAGAGTTATATGGAGGCAGATACATTGACTCAAATTCCATGTATGGGTCCAGAAGATCACGTTTGAAACATTTACAGGACAATGGATCGTGTGAAAGAGTCATCCAGTAAGGATTTACATGAAAAAAATTTCGCCAAGGAAATTTTCATGTTGTCATTAAAATTTATTTGATAAGAGTTATCTGGAGGCAGATACATTGACTCAAATTCCATGTATGGGTCCTGAAGATCACGTTTGAAACATTTACAGGACAATGGATCGTGTGAAAGAGTCATCCAGTAAGGATTTACATGAAAAAAAGTTTCGCCAAGGAAATTTTCATGTTGTCATTAAAATTTATTTGATAAGAGTTATATGGAGGCAGATACATTGACTCAAATTCCATGTATGGGTCCTGAAGATCACGTTTGAAACATTTACAGGACAATGGATCGTGTGAAAGAGTCATCCAGTAAGGATTTACATGAAAAAAAGTTTCGCCAAGGAAATTTTCATGTTGTCATTAAAATTTATTTGATAAGAGTTATATGGAGGCAGATACATTGACTCAAATTCCATGTATGGGTCCTGAAAATCACGTTTGAAACATTTACAGGACAATGGATCGTGTGAAAGAGTCATCCAGTAAGGATTTACATGAAAAAAAGTTTCGCCAAGGAAATTTTCATGTTGTCATTAAAATTTATTTGATAAGAGTTATATGGAGGCAGATACATTGACTCAAATTCCATGTATGGGTCCTGAAGATCACGTTTGAAACATTTACAGGACAATGGATCGTGTGAAAGAGTCATCCAGTAAGGATTTACATGAAAAAAATTTCGCCAAGGAAATTTTCATGTTGTCATTAAAATTTATTTGATAAGAGTTATATGGAGGCAGATACATTGACTCAAATTCCATGTATGGGTCCTGAAGATCACGTTTGAAATATTTACAGGACAATGGATCGTGTGAAAGAGTCATCCAGTAAGGATTTACATGAAAAAAAGTTTCGCCAAGGAAATTTTCATGTTGTCATTAAAATTTATTTGATAAGAGTTATATGGAGGCAGATACATTGACTCAAATTCCATGTATGGGTCCTGAAGATCACGTTTGAAACATTTACAGGACAATGGATCGTGTGAAAGAGTCATCCAGTAAGGATTTACATGAAAAAAATTTCGCCAAGGAAATTTTCATGTTGTCATTAAAATTTATTTGATAAGAGTTATATGGAGGCAGATACATTGACTCAAATTCCATGTATGGGTCCTGAAGATCACGTTTGAAATATTTACAGGACAATGGATCGTGTGAAAGAGTCATCCAGTAAGGATTTACATGAAAAAAAGTTTCGCCAAGGAAATTTTCATGTTGTCATTAAAATTTATTTGATAAGAGTTATCTGGAGGCAGATACATTGACTCAAATTCCATGTATGGGTCCTGAAGATCACGTTTGAAACATTTACAGGACATTGGATCGTGTGAAAGAGTCATCCAGTAAGGATTTACATGAAAAAAATTTCGCTAAGGAAATTTTCATGTTGTCATTAAAATTTATTTGATAAGAGTTATATGGAGGCAGATACATTGACTCAAATTCCATGTATGGGTCCTGAAGATCACGTTTGAAACATTTACAGGACAATGGATCGTGTGAAAGAGTCATCCAGTAAGGATTTACATGAAAAAAAATTTCGCCAAGGAAATTTTCATGTTGTCATTAAAATTTATTTGATAAGAGTTATATGGAGGCAGATACATTGACTCAAATTCCATGTATGGGTCCTGAAGATCACGTTTGAAACATTTACAGGACAATGGATCGTGTGAAAGAGTCATCCAGTAAGGATTTACATGAAAAAAAGTTTCGCCAAGGAAATTTTCATGTTGTCATTAAAATTTATTTGATAAGAGTTATATGGAGGCAGATACATTGACTTAAATTCCATGTATGGGTCCTGAAGATCACGTTTGAAACATTTACAGGACAATGGATCGTGTGAAAGATTCATCCAGTAAGGATTTACATGAAAAAAAGTTTCGCCAAGGAAATTTTCATGTTGTCATTAAAATTTATTTGATAAGAGTTATATGGAGGCAGATACATTGACTCAAATTCCATGTATGGGTCCTGAAGATCACGTTTGAAACATTTACAGGACAATGGATCGTGTGAAAGAGTCATCCAGTAAGGATTTACATGAAAAAAATTTCGCCAAGGAAATTTTCATGTTGTCATTAAAATTTATTTGATAAGAGTTATATGGAGGCAGATACATTGACTCAAATTCCATGTATGGGTCCTGAAGATCACGTTTGAAACATTTACAGGACAATGGATCGTGTGAAAGAGTCATCCAGTAAGGATTTACATGAAAAAAAGTTTCGCCAAGGAAATTTTCATGTTGTCATTAAAATTTATTTGATAAGGGTTATATGGAGGCAGATACATTGACTCAAATTCCATGTATGGGTCCTGAAGATCACGTTTGAAACATTTACAGGACAATGGATCGTGTGAAAGAGTCATCCAGTAAGGATTTACATGAAAAAAATTTCGCCAAGGAAATTTTCATGTTGTCATTAAAATTTATTTGATAAGAGTTATATGGAGGCAGATACATTGACTCAAATTCCATGTATGGGTCCTGAAGATCACGTTTGAAATATTTACAGGACAATGGATCGTGTGAAAGAGTCATCCAGTAAGGATTTACATGAAAAAAATTTCGCCAAGGAAATTTTCATGTTGTCATTAAAATTTATTTGATAAGAGTTATCTGGAGGCAGATACATTGACTCAAATTCCATGTATGGGTCCTGAAGATCACGTTTGAAACATTTACAGGACAATGGATCATGTGAAAGAGCCATCCAGTAAGGATTTACATGAAAAAATAATTCGCCATGGAAATTTTCTCGTTGTCATTAAAATTCATTTGATAAGAGTTATATGGGGGCAGATACAATGACTCAAATTCCATGTATGGGTCCTGAAGATCACGTTTGAAACATTTACAGGACAATGGATCGTGCGAAAGAGTCATCCAGTAAGGATTTACATGAAAAAAAGTTTCGCCAAGGAAATTTTCATGTTGTCATTAAAATTTATTTGATAAGAGTTATATGGAGGCAGATACATTGACTCAAATTCCATGTATGGGTCCTGAAGATCACGTTTGAAACATTTACAGGACAATGAATCGTGTGAAAGAGTCATCCAGTAAGGATTTACATGAAAAAAAGTTTCGCCAAGGAAATTTTCATGTTGTCATTAAAATTTATTTGATAAGAGTTATATGGAGGCAGATACATTGACTCAAATTCCATGTATGGGTCCTGAAGATCACGTTTGAAACATTTACAGGACAATGGATCGTGTGAAAGAGTCATCCAGTAAGGATTTACATGAAAAAAAGTTTCGCCAAGGAAATTTTCATGTTGTCATTAAAATTTATTTGATAAGAGTTATATGGAGGCAGATACATTGACTCAAATTCCATGTATGGGTCCTGAAGATCACGTTTGAAACATTTACAGGACAATGGATCGTGTGAAAGAGTCATCCAGTAAGGATTTACATGAAAAAAAGTTTCGCCACGGAAATTTTCATGTTGTCATTAAAATTTATTTGATAAGAGTTATATGTAGGCAGATACATTGACTCAAATTCCATGTATGGGTCCTGAAGATCACGTTTGAAACATTTACAGGACAATGGATCGTGTGAAAGAGTCATCCAGTAAGGATTTACATGAAAAAAAGTTGCGCCAAGGAAATTTTCATGTTGTCATTAAAATTTATTTGATAAGAGTTATATGGAGGCAGATACATTGACTCAAATTCCATGTATGGGTCCTGAAGATCACGTTTGAAACATTTACAGGACAATGGATCGTGTGAAAGAGTCATCCAGTAAGGATTTACATGAAAAAAAGTTTCGCCAAGGAAATTTTCATGTTGTCATTAAAATTTATTTGATAAGAGTTATATGGAGGCAGATACATTGACTCAAATTCCATGTATGGGTCCTGAAGATCACGTTTGAAACATTTACAGGACAATGTATCGTGTGAAAGAGTCATCCAGTAAGGATTTACATGAAAAAAATTTTGCCAAGGAAATTTTCATGTTGTCATTAAAATTTATTTGATAAGAGTTATATGGAGGCAGATACATTGACTCAAATTCCATGTATGGGTCCTGAAGATCACGTTTGAAACATTTACAGGACAATGGATCGTGTGAAAGAGTCATCCAGTAAGGATTTACATTAAAAAAAATTTCGCCAAGGAAATTTTCATGTTGTCATTAAAATTTATTTGATAAGAGTTATATGGAGGCAGATACATTGACTCAAATTCCATGTATGGGTCCTGAAGATCACGTTTGAAACATTTACAGGACAATGGATCGTGTGAAAGAGTCATCCAGTAAGGATTTACATGAAAAAAATTTCGCCAAGGAAATTTTCATGTTGTCATTAAAATTTATTTGATAAGAGTTATATGGAGGCAGATACATTGACTCAAATTCCATGTATGGGTCCTGAAGATCACGTTTGAAACATTTACAGGACAATGGATCGTGTGAAAGAGTCATCCAGTAAGGATTTACATGAAAAAAAGTTTCGCCAAGGAAATTTTCATGTTGTCATTAAAATTTATTTGATAAGAGTTATATGGAGGCAGATACATTGACTCAAATTCCATGTATGGGTCCAGAAGATCACGTTTGAAACATTTACAGGACAATGGATCGTGTGAAAGAGTCATCCAGTAAGGATTTACATGAAAAAAATTTCGCCAAGGAAATTTTCATGTTGTCATTAAAATTTATTTGATAAGAGTTATCTGGAGGCAGATACATTGACTCAAATTCCATGTATGGGTCCTGAAGATCACGTTTGAAACATTTACAGGACAATGGATCGTGTGAAAGAGTCATCCAGTAAGGATTTACATGAAAAAAAGTTTCGCCAAGGAAATTTTCATGTTGTCATTAAAATTTATTTGATAAGAGTTATATGGAGGCAGATACATTGACTCAAATTCCATGTATGGGTCCTGAAGATCACGTTTGAAACATTTACAGGACAATGGATCGTGTGAAAGAGTCATCCAGTAAGGATTTACATGAAAAAAAGTTTCGCCAAGGAAATTTTCATGTTGTCATTAAAATTTATTTGATAAGAGTTATATGGAGGCAGATACATTGACTCAAATTCCATGTATGGGTCCTGAAGATCACGTTTGAAACATTTACAGGACAATGGATCGTGTGAAAGAGTCATCCAGTAAGGATTTACATGAAAAAAAGTTTCGCCAAGGAAATTTTCATGTTGTCATTAAAATTTATTTGATAAGAGTTATATGGAGGCAGATACATTGACTCAAATTGCATGTATGGGTCCTGAAGATCACGTTTGAAATATTTACAGGACAATGGATCGTGTGAAAGAGTCATCCAGTAAGGATTTACATGAAAAAAATTTCGCCAAGGAAATTTTCATGTTGTCATTAAAATTTATTTGATAAGAGTTATATGGAGGCAGATACATTGACTCAAATTCCATGTATGGGTCCTGAAGATCACGTTTGAAACATTTACAGGACAATGGATCGTGTGAAAGAGTCATCCAGTAAGGATTTACATGAAAAAAAGTTTCGCCAAGGAAATTTTCATGTTGTCATTAAAATTTATTTGATAAGAGTTATATGGAGGCAGATACATTGACTCAAATTCCATGTATGGGTCCTGAAGATCACGTTTGAAATATTTACAGGACAATGGATCATGTGAAAGAGTCATCCAGTAAGGATTTACATGAAAAAAATTTCGCCAAGGAAATTTTCATGTTGTCATTAAAATTTATTTGATAAGAGTTATCTGGAGGCAGATACATTGACTCAAATTCCATGTATGGGTCCTGAAGATCACGTTTGAAACATTTACAGGACAATGGATCATGTGAAAGAGTCATCCAGTAAGGATTTACATGAAAAAAATTTCGCCAAGGAAATTTTCATGTTGTCATTAAAATTTATTTGATAAGAGTTATATGGAGGCAGATACATTGACTCAAACTCCATGTATGGGTCCTGAAGATCACGTTTGAAACATTTACAGGACAATGGATCGTGTGAAAGAGCCATCCAGTAAGGATTTACATGAAAAAAAGTTTCGCCAAGGAAATTTTCATGTTGTCATTAAAGTTTATTTGATAAGAGTTATATGGAGGCAGATACATTGACTCAAATTCCATGTATGGGTCCTGAAGATCACGTTTGAAATATTTACAGGACAATGGATCGTGTGAAAGAGTCATCCAGTAAGGATTTACATGAAAAATATTTCGCCAAGGAAATTTTCATGTTGTCATTAAAATTTATTTGATAAGAGTTATCTGGAGGCAGATACATTGACTCAAATTCCATGTATGGGTCCTGAAGATCACGTTTGAAACATTTACAGGACAATGGATCATGTGAAAGGGCCATCCAGTAAGGATTTACATGAAAAAATAATTCGCCATGGAAATTTTCTCGTTGTCATTAAAATTTATTTGATAAGAGTTATATGGAGGCAGATACATTGACTCAAATTCCATGTATGGGTCCTGAAGATCACGTTTGAAATATTTACAGGACAATGGATCGTGTGAAAGAGTCATCCAGTAAGGATTTACATGAAAAAAATTTCGCCAAGGAAATTTTCATGATGTCATTAAAATTTATTTGATAAGAGTTATCTGGAGGCAGATACATTGACTCAAATTCCATGTATGGGTCCTGAAGATCACGTTTGAAACATTTACAGGACAATGGATCGTGTGAAAGAGTCATCCAGTAAGGATTTACATGAAAAAAAGTTTCGCCAAGGAAATTTTCATGTTGTCATTAAAATTTATTTGATAAGAGTTATATGGAGGCAGATACATTGACTCAAATTCCATGTATGGGTCCTGAAGATCACGTTTGAAACATTTACAGGACAATGGATCGTGTGAAAGAGTCATCCAGTAAGGATTTACATGAAAAAAAGTTTCGCCAAGGAAATTTTCATGTTGTCATTAAAATTTATTTGATAAGAGTTATATGGAGGCAGATACATTGACTCAAATTCCATGTATGGGTCCTGAAGATCACGTTTGAAACATTTACAGGACAATGGATCGTGTGAAAGAGTCATCCAGTAAGGATTTACATGAAAAAAAGTTTCGCCAAGGAAATTTTCATGTTGTCATTAAAATTTATTTGATAAGAGTTATATGGAGGCAGATACATTGACTCAAATTCCATGTATGGGTCCTGAAGATCACGTTTGAAACATTTACAGGACAATGGATCGTGTGAAAGAGTCATCCAGTAAGCATTTACATGAAAAAAAGTTTCGCCAAGGAAATTTTCATGTTGTCATTAAAATTTATTTGATAAGAGTTATATGGAGGCAGATACATTGACTCAAATTCCATGTATGGGTCCTGAAGATCACGTTTGAAACATTTACAGGACAATGGATCATGTGAAAGAGCCATCCAGTAAGGATTTACATGAAAAAAATTTCGCCAAGGAAATTTTCATGTTGTCATTAAAATTTATTTGATAAGAGTTATATGGAGGCAGATACATTGACTCAAATTCCATGTATGGGTCCTGAAGATCACGTTTGAAACATTTACAGGACAATGGATCGTGTGAAAGAGTCATCCAGTAAGGATTTACATGAAAAAAAGTTTCGCCATGGAAATTTTCTCGTTGTCATTAAAATTTATTTGATAAGAGTTATATGGAGGCAGATACATTGACTCAAATTCCATGTATGGGTCCTGAAGATCACGTTTGAAACATTTACAGGACAATGGATCGTGTGAAAGAGTCATCCAGTAAGGATTTACATGAAAAAAAGTTTCGCCAAGGAAATTTTCATGTTGTCATTAAAATTTATTTGATAAGAGTTATATGGAGGCAGATACATTGACTCAAATTCCATGTATGGGTCCTGAAGATCACGTTTGAAACATTTACAGGACAATGGATCGTGTGAAAGAGTCATCCAGTAAGGATTTACATGAAAAAAAGTTTCGCCAAGGAAATTTTCATGTTGTCATTAAAATTTATTTGATAAGAGTTATATGGAGGCAGATACATTGACTCAAATTGCATGTATGGGTCCTGAAGATCACGTTTGAAATGTTTACAGGACAATGGATCGTGTGAAAGAGTCATCCAGTAAGGATTTACATGAAAAAAATTTCGCCAAGGAAATTTTCATGTTGTCATTAAAATTTATTTGATAAGAGTTATATGGAGGCAGATACATTGACTCAAATTCCATGTTTGGGTCCTGAAGATCACGTTTGAAACATTTACAGGACAATGGATCGTGTGAAAGAGTCATCCAGTAAGGATTTACATGAAAAAAAGTTTCGCCAAGGAAATTTTCATGTTGTCATTAAAATTTATTTGATAAGAGTTATATGGAGGCAGATACATTGACTCAAATTCCATGTATGGGTCCTGAAGATCACGTTTGAAATATTTACAGGACAATGGATCATGTGAAAGAGTCATCCAGTAAGGATTTACATGAAAAAAATTTCGCCAAGGAAATTTTCATGTTGTCATTAAAATTTATTTGATAAGAGTTATCTGGAGGCAGATACATTGACTCAAATTCCATGTATGGGTCCTGAAGATCACGTTTGAAACATTTACAGGACAATGGATCATGTGAAAGAGTCATCCAGTAAGGATTTACATGAAAAAAATTTCGCCAAGGAAATTTTCATGTTGTCATTAAAATTTATTTGATAAGAGTTATATGGAGGCAGATACATTGACTCAAACTCCATGTATGGGTCCTGAAGATCACGTTTGAAACATTTACAGGACAATGGATCGTGTGAAAGAGCCATCCAGTAAGGATTTACATGAAAAAAAGTTTCGCCAAGGAAATTTTCATGTTGTCATTAAAGTTTATTTGATAAGAGTTATATGGAGGCAGATACATTGACTCAAATTCCATGTATGGGTCCTGAAGATCACGTTTGAAATATTTACAGGACAATGGATCGTGTGAAAGAGTCATCCAGTAAGGATTTACATGAAAAATATTTCGCCAAGGAAATTTTCATGTTGTCATTAAAATTTATTTGATAAGAGTTATCTGGAGGCAGATACATTGACTCAAATTCCATGTATGGGTCCTGAAGATCACGTTTGAAACATTTACAGGACAATGGATCATGTGAAAGGGCCATCCAGTAAGGATTTACATGAAAAAATAATTCGCCATGGAAATTTTCTCGTTGTCATTAAAATTTATTTGATAAGAGTTATATGGAGGCAGATACATTGACTCAAATTCCATGTATGGGTCCTGAAGATCACGTTTGAAATATTTACAGAACAATGGATCGTGTGAAAGAGTCATCCAGTAAGGATTTACATGAAAAAAATTTCGCCAAGGAAATTTTCATGATGTCATTAAAATTTATTTGATAAGAGTTATCTGGAGGCAGATACATTGACTCAAATTCCATGTATGGGTCCTGAAGATCACGTTTGAAACATTTACAGGACAATGGATCGTGTGAAAGAGTCATCCAGTAAGGATTTACATGAAAAAAAGTTTCGCCAAGGAAATTTTCATGTTGTCATTAAAATTTATTTGATAAGAGTTATATGGAGGCAGATACATTGACTCAAATTCCATGTATGGGTCCTGAAGATCACGTTTGAAATATTTACAGGACAATGGATCGTGTGAAAGAGTCATCCAGTAAGGATTTACATGAAAAAAAGTTTCGCCAAGGAAATTTTCATGTTGTCATTAAAATTTATTTGATAAGAGTTATATGGAGGCAGATACATTGACTCAAATTCCATGTATGGGTCCTGAAGATCACGTTTGAAACATTTACAGGACAATGGATCGTGTGAAAGAGTCATCCAGTAAGGATTTACATGAAAAAAAGTTTCGCCAAGGAAATTTTCATGTTGTCATTAAAATTTATTTGATAAGAGTTATATGGAGGCAGATACATTGACTCAAATTCCATGTATGGGTCCTGAAGATCACGTTTGAAACATTTACAGGACAATGGATCGTGTGAAAGAGTCATCCAGTAAGGATTTACATGAAAAAAAGTTTCGCCAAGGAAATTTTCATGTTGTCATTAAAATTTATTTGATAAGAGTTATATGGAGGCAGATACATTGACTCAAATTCCATGTATGGGTCCTGAAGATCACGTTTGAAACATTTACAGGACAATGGATCGTGTGAAAGAGTCATCCAGTAAGCATTTACATGAAAAAAAGTTTCGCCAAGGAAATTTTCATGTTGTCATTAAAATTTATTTGATAAGAGTTATATGGAGGCAGATACATTGACTCAAATTCCATGTATGGGTCCTGAAGATCACGTTTGAAACATTTACAGGACAATGGATCATGTGAAAGAGCCATCCAGTAAGGATTTACATGAAAAAAATTTCGCCAAGGAAATTTTCATGTTGTCATTAAAATTTATTTGATAAGAGTTATATGGAGGCAGATACATTGACTCAAATTCCATGTATGGGTCCTGAAGATCACGTTTGAAACATTTACAGGACAATGGATCGTGTGAAAGAGTCATCCAGTAAGGATTTACATGAAAAAAAGTTTCGCCAAGGAAATTTTCATGTTGTCATTAAAATTTATTTGATAAGAGTTATATGGAGGCAGATACATTGACTCAAATTCCATGTATGGGTCCTGAAGATCACGTTTGAAATATTTACAGGACAATGGATCGTGTGAAAGAGTCATCCAGTAAGGATTTACATGAAAAAAATTTCGCCAAGGAAATTTTCATGTTGTCATTAAAATTTATTTGATAAGAGTTATCTGGAGGCAGATACATTGACTCAAATTCCATGTATGGGTCCTGAAGATCACGTTTGAAACATTTACAGGACAATGGATCATGTGAAAGAGCCATCCAGTAAGGATTTACATGAAAAAATAATTCGCCATGGAAATTTTCTCGTTGTCATTGAAATTCATTTGATAAGAGTTATATGGGGGCAGATACAATGACTCAAATTCCATGTATGGGTCCTGAAGATCACGTTTGAAACATTTACAGGACAATGGATCGTGTGAAAGAGTCATCCAGTAAGGATTTACATGAAAAAAAGTTTCGCCAAGGAAATTTTCATGTTGTCATTAAAATTTATTTGATAAGAGTTATATGGAGGCAGATACATTGACTCAAATTCCATGTATGGGTCCTGAAGATCACGTTTGAAACATTTACAGGACAATGGATCGTGTGAAAGAGTCATCCAGTAAGGATTTACATGAAAAAAATTTCGCCAAGGAAATTTTCATGTCATTAAAATTTATTTGATAAGAGTTATATGGAGGCAGATACATTGACTCAAATTCCATGTATGGGTCCTGAAGATCACGTTTGAAACATTTACAGGACAATGGATCGTGTGAAAGAGTCATCCAGTAAGGATTTACATGAAAAAAATTTCGCCAAGGAAATTTTCATGTTGTCATTAAAATTTATTTGATAAGAGTTATATGGAGGCAGATACATTGACTCAAATTCCATGTATGGGTCCTGAAGATCACGTTTGAAACATTTACAGGACAATGGATCGTGTGAAAGAGTCATCCAGTAAGGATTTACATGAAAAAAAGTTTCGCCAAGGAAATTTTCATGTTGTCATTAAAATTTATTTGATAAGAGTTATATGGAGGCAGATACATTGACTCAAATTCCATGTATGGGTCCTGAAGATCACGTTTGAAACATTTACAGGACAATGGATCGTGTGAAAGAGTCATCCAGTAAGGATTTACATGAAAAAAAGTTTCGCCAAGGAAATTTTCATGTTGTCATTAAAATTTATTTGATAAGAGTTATATGGAGGCAGATACATTGACTCAAATTCCATGTATGGGTCCTGAAGATCACGTTTGAAACATTTACAGGACAATGGATCGTGTGAAAGAGTCATCCAGTAAGGATTTACATGAAAAAAATTTCGCCAAGGAAATTTTCATGTTGTCATTAAAATTTATTTGATAAGAGTTATATGGAGGCAGATACATTGACTCAAATTCCATGTATGGGTCCTGAAGATCACGTTTGAAATATTTACAGGACAATGGATCGTGTGAAAGAGTCATCCAGTAAGGATTTACATGAAAAAAATTTCGCCAAGGAAATTTTCATGTTGTCATTAAAATTTATTTGATAAGAGTTATCTGGAGGCAGATACATTGCCTCAAATTCCATGTATGGGTCCTGAAGATCACGTTTGAAACATTTACAGGACAATGTATCGTGTGAAAGAGTCATCCAGTAAGGATTTACATGAAAAAAATTTCGCCAAGGAAATTTTCATGTTGTCATTAAAATTTATTTGATAAGAGTTATCTGGAGGCAGATACATTGACTCAAATTCCATGTATGGGTCCTGAAGATCACGTTTGAAACATTTACAGGACAATGGATCGTGTGAAAGAGTCATCCAGTAAGGATTTACATGAAAAAAATTTCGCCAAGGAAATTTTCATGTTGTCATTAAAATTTATTTGATAAGAGTTATATGGAGGCAGATACATTGACTCAAATTCCATGTATGGGTCCTGAAGATCACGTTTGAAACATTTACAGGACAATGGATCGTGTGAAAGAGTCATCCAGTAAGGATTTACATGAAAAAAAGTTTCGCCAAGGAAATTTTCATGTTGTCATTAAAATTCATTTGATAAGAGTTATATGGGGGCTGATACAATGACTCAAATTCCATGTATGGGTCCTGAAGATCACGTTTAAAACATTTACAGGACAATGGATCGTGCGAAAGAGTCATCCAGTAAGGATTTACATGAAAAAAATTTCGCCAAGGAAATTTTCATGTTGTCATTAAAATTTATTTGATAAGAGTTATATGGAGGCAGATACATTGACTCAAATTCCATGTATGGGTCCTGAAGATCACGTTTGAAATATTTACAGGACAATGGATCGTGTGAAAGGGTCATCCAGTAAGGATTTACATGAAAAAAATTTCGCCAAGGAAATTTTCATGTTGTCATTAAAATTTATTTGATAAGAGTTATATGGAGGCAGATACATTGACTCAAATTCCATGTATGGGTCCTGAAGATCACGTTTGAAACATTTACAGGACAATGGATCGTGTGAAAGAGTCATCCAGTAAGGATTTACATGAAAAAAATTTCGCCAAGGAAATTTTCATGTTGTCATTAAAATTAATTTGACAAGAGTTATATGGAGGCAGATACATTGACTCAAATTCCATGTATGGGTCCTGAAGATCACGTTTGAAACATTTACAGGACAATGGATCATGTGAAAGAGCCATCCAGTAAGGATTTACATGAAAAAAATTTCGCCAAGGAAATTTTCATGTTGTCATTAAAATTTATTTGATAAGAGTTATATGGAGGCAGATACATTGACTCAAATTCCATGTATGGGTCCTGAAGATCACGTTTGAAACATTTACAGGACAATGGATCGTGTGCAAGAGTCATCCAGTAAGGATTTACATGAAAAAAAGTTTCGCCAAGGAAATTTTCATGTTGTCATTAAAATTTATTTGATAAGAGTTATATGGAGGCAGATACATTGACTCAAATTCCATGTATGGGTCCTGAAGATCACGTTTGAAACATTTACAGGACAATGGATCGTGTGAAAGAGTCATCCAGTAAGGATTTACATGAAAAAAATTTCGCCAAGGAAATTTTCATGTTGTCATTAAAATTTATTTGATAAGAGTTATATGGAGGCAGATACATTGACTCAAATTCCATGTATGGGTCCTGAAGATCACGTTTGAAACATTTACAGGACAATGGATCATGTGAAAGAGCCATCCAGTAAGGATTTACATGAAAAAATAATTCGCCATGGAAATTTTCTCGTTGTCATTAAAATTTATTTGATAAGAGTTATATGGAGGCAGATACATTGACTCAAATTCCATGTATGGGTCCTGAAGATCACGTTTGAAACATTTACAGGACAATGGATCGTGTGAAAGAGTCATCCAGTAAGGATTTACATGAAAAAAAATTTCGCCAAGGAAATTTTCATGTTGTCATTAAAATTTATTTGATAAGAGTTATATGGAGGCAGATACATTGACTCAAATTCCATGTATGGGTCCTGAAGATCACGTTTGAAATATTTACAGGACAATGGATCGTGTGAAAGAGTCATCCAGTAAGGATTTACATGAAAAAAATTTCGCCAAGGAAATTTTCATGATGTCATTAAAATTTATTTGATAAGAGTTATCTGGAGGCAGATACATTGACTCAAATTCCATGTATGGGTCCTGAAGATCACGTTTGAAACATTTACAGGACAATGGATCATGTGAAAGAGCCATCCAGTAAGGATTTACATGAAAAAATAATTCGCCATGGAAATTTTCTCGTTGTCATTAAAATTTATTCGATAAGAGTTATATGGAGGCAGATACATTGACTCAAATTCCATGTATGGGTCCTGAAGATCACGTTTGAAACATTTACAGGACAATGGATCGTGTGAAAGAGTCATCCAGTAAGGATTTACATGAAAAAAAATTTCGCCAAGGAAATTTTCATGTTGTCATTAAAATTTATTTGATAAGAGTTATATGGAGGCAGATACATTGACTCAAATTCCATGTATGTGACCTGAAGATCACGTTTGAAACATTTACAGGACAATGGATCGTGTGAAAGAGTCATCCAGTAAGGATTTACATGAAAAAAAGTTTCGCCAAGGAAATTTTCTCGTTGTCATTAAAATTCATTTGATAAGAGTTATATGGGGGCTGATACAATGACTCAAATTCCATGTATGGGTCCTGAAGATCACGTTTAAAACATTTACAGGACAATGGATCGTGCGAAAGAGTCATCCAGTAAGGATTTACATGAAAAAAATTTCGCCAAGGAAATTTTCATGTTGTCATTAAAATTTATTTGATAAGAGTTATATGGAGGCAGATACATTGACTCAAATTCCATGTATGGGTCCTGAAGATCACGTTTGAAATATTTACAGGACAATGGATCGTATGAAAGGGTCATCCAGTAAGGATTTACATGAAAAAAATTTCGCCAAGGAAATTTTCATGTTGTCATTAAAATTTATTTGATAAGAGTTATATGGAGGCAGATACATTGACTCAAATTCCATCTATGGGTCCTGAAGATCACGTTTGAAACATTTACAGGACAATGGATCGTGTGAAAGAGTCATCCAGTAAGGATTTACATGAAAAAAATTTCGCCAAGGAAATTTTCATGTTGTCATTAAAATTTATTTGACAAGAGTTATATGGAGGCAGATACATTGACTCAAATTCCATGTATGGGTCCTGAAGATCACGTTTGAAGCATTTACAGGACAATGGATCATGTGAAAGAGCCATCCAGTAAGGATTTACATGAAAAAAATTTCGCCAAGGAAATTTTCATGTTGTCATTAAAATTTATTTGATAAGAGTTATATGGAGGCAGATACATTGACTCAAATTCCATGTATGGGTCCTGAAGATCACGTTTGAAACATTTACAGGACAATGGATCGTGTGAAAGAGTCATCCAGTAAGGATTTACATGAAAAAAAGTTTCGCCAAGGAAATTTTCATGTTGTCATTAAAATTTATTTGATAAGAGTTATATGGAGGCAGATACATTGACTCAAATTCCATGTATGGGTCCTGAATATCACGTTTGAAACATTTACAGGACAATGGATCGTGTGAAAGAGTCATCCAGTAAGGATTTACATGAAAAAAATTTCGCCTAGGAAATTTTCATGTTGTCATTAAAATTTATTTGACAAGAGTTATATGGAGGCAGATACATTGACTCAAATTCCATGTATGGGTCCTGAAGATCACGTTTGAAACATTTACAGGACAATGGATCGTGTGAAAGAGTCATCCAGTAAGGATTTACATGAAAAAAATTTCGCCAAGGAAATTTTCATGTTGTCATTAAAATTTATTTGATAAGAGTTATCTGGAGGCAGATACATTGACTCAAATTCCATGTATGGGTCCTGAAGATCACGTTTGAAACATTTACAGGACAATGGATCGTGTGAAAGAGTCATCCAGTAAGGATTTACATGAAAAAAAGTTTCGCCAAGGAAATTTTCATGTTGTCATTAAAATTTATTTGATAAGAGTTATATGGAGGCAGATACATTGACTCAAATTCCATGTATGGGTCCTGAAGATCACGTTTGAAATATTTACAGGACAATGGATCGTGTGAAAGAGTCATCCAGTAAGGATTTACATGAAAAAAATTTCGCCAAGGAAATTTTCATGTTGTCATTAAAATATATTTGATAAGAGTTATCTGGAGGCAGATACATTGACTCAAATTCCATGTATGGGTCCTGAAGATCACGTTTGAAACATTTACAGGACAATGGATCATGTGAAAGAGCCATCCAGTAAGGATTTACATGAAAAAATAATTCGCCATGGAAATTTTCTCGTTGTCATTAAAATTCATTTGATAAGAGTTATATGGGGGCAGATACAATGACTCAAATTCCATGTATGGGTCCTGAAGATCACGTTTGAAACATTTACAGGACAATGGATCGTGTGAAAGAGTCATCCAGTAAGGATTTACATGAAAAAAAGTTTCGCCAAGGAAATTTTCATGTTGTCATTAAAATTTATTTGATAAGAGTTATATGGAGGCAGATACATTGACTCAAATTCCATGTATGGGTCCTGAAGATCACGTTTGAAATATTTACAGGACAATGGATCGTGTGAAAGAGTCATCCAGTAAGGATTTACATGAAAAAAATTTCGCCAAGGAAATTTTCATGTTGTCATTAAAATTTATTTGATAAGAGTTATATGGAGGCAGATACATTGACTCAAATTCCATGTATGGGTCCTGAAGATCACGTTTGAAACATTTACAGGACAATGGATCGTGTGAAAGAGTCATCCAGTAAGGATTTACATGAAAAAAAGTGTCGCCAAGGAAATTTTCTCGTTGTCATTAAAATTCATTTGATAAGAGTTATATGGGGGCTGATACAATGACTCAAATTCCATGTATGGGTCCTGAAGATCACGTTTAAAACATTTACAGGACAATGGATCGTGCGAAAGAGTCATCCAGTAAGGATTTACATGAAAAAAACTTCGCCAAGGAAATTTTCATGTTGTCATTAAAATTTATTTGATAAGAGTTATATGGAGGCAGATACATTGACTCAAATTCCATGTATGGGTCCTGAAGATCACGTTTGAAATATTTACAGGACAATGGATCGTGTGAAAGGGTCATCCAGTAAGGATTTACATGAAAAAAATTTCGCCAAGGAAATTTTCATGTTGTCATTAAAATTTATTTGATAAGAGTTATATGGAGGCAGATACATTGACTCAAATTCCATGTATGGGTCCTGAAGATCGCGTTTGAAACATTTACAGGACAATGGATCGTGTGCAAGAGTCATCCAGTAAGGATTTACATGAAAAAAAGTTTCGCCAAGGAAATTTTCATGTTGTCATTAAAATTTAAATTCCATGTATGGGTCCTGAAGATCACGTTTGAAACATTTACAGGACAATGGATCGTGTGAAAGAGTCATCCAGTAAGGATTTACATGAAAAAAAGTTTCGCCAAGGAAATTTTCATGTTGTCATTAAAATTTATTTGATAAGAGTTATATGGAGGCAGATACATTGACTCAAATTCCATGTATGGGTCCTGAAGATCACGTTTGAAATATTTACAGGCCAATGGATCGTGTGAAAGAGTCATCCAGTAAGGATTTACATGAAAAAAATTTCGCCAAGGAAATTTTCATGTTGTCATTAAAATTTATTTGATAAGAGTTATATGGAGGCAGATACATTGACTCAAATTCCATGTATGGGTCCTGAAGATCACGTTTAAAACATTTACAGGACAATGGATCGTGCGAAAGAGTCATCCAGTAAGGATTTACATGAAAAAAATTTCGCCAAGGAAATTTTCATGTTGTCATTAAAATTTATTTGATAAGAGTTATATGGAGGCAGATACATTGACTCAAATTCCATGTATGGGTCCTGAAGATCACGTTTGAAATATTTACAGGACAATGGATCGTGTGAAAGAGTCATCCAGTAAGGATTTACATGAAAAAAATTTCGCCAAGGAAATTTTCATGTTGTCATTAAAATTTATTTGATAAGAGTTATATGGAGGCAGATACATTGACTCAAATTCCATGTATGGGTCCTGAAGATCACGTTTGAAACATTTACAGGACAATGGATCGTGTGAAAGAGTCATCCAGTAAGGATTTACATGAAAAAAAGTTTCGCCAAGGAAATTTTCTCGTTGTCATTAAAATTCATTTGATAAGAGTTATATGGGGGCAGATACAATGACTCAAATTCCATGTATGGGTCCTGAAGATCACGTTTAAAACATTTACAGGACAATGGATCGTGCGAAAGAGTCATCCAGTAAGGATTTACATGAAAAAAATTTCGCCAAGGAAATTTTCATGTTGTCATTAAAATTTATTTGATAAGAGTTATATGGAGGCAGATACATTGACTCAAATTCCATGTATGGGTCCTGAAGATCACGTTTGAAATATTTACAGGACAATGGATCGTGTGAAAGGGTCATCCAGTAAGGATTTACATGAAAAAAATTTCGCCAAGGAAATTTTCATGTTGTCATTAAAATTTATTTGATAAGAGTTATATGGAGGCAGATACATTGACTCAAATTCCATGTATGGGTCCTGAAGATCACGTTTGAAACATTTACAGGACAATGGATCGTGTGAAAGAGTCATCCAGTAAGGATTTACATGAAAAAAATTTCGCCAAGGAAATTTTCATGTTGTCATTAAAATTTATTTGATAAGAGTTATATGGAGGCAGATACATTGACTCAAATTCCATGTATGGGTCCTGAAGATCGCGTTTGAAACATTTACAGGACAATGGATCGTGTGCAAGAGTCATCCAGTAAGGATTTACATGAAAAAAAGTTTCGCCAAGGAAATTTTCATGTTGTCATTAAAATTTAAATTCCATGTATGGGTCCTGAAGATCACGTTTGAAACATTTACAGGACAATGGATCGTGTGAAAGAGTCATCCAGTAAGGATTTACATGAAAAAAAGTTTCGCCAAGGAAATTTTCATGTTGTCATTAAAATTTATTTGATAAGAGTTATATGGAGGCAGATACATTGACTCAAATTCCATGTATGGGTCCTGAAGATCACGTTTGAAATATTTACAGGCCAATGGATCGTGTGAAAGAGTCATCCAGTAAGGATTTACATGAAAAAAATTTCGCCAAGGAAATTTTCATGTTGTCATTAAAATTTATTTGATAAGAGTTATATGGAGGCAGATACATTGACTCAAATTCCATGTATGGGTCCTGAAGATCACGTTTAAAACATTTACAGGACAATGGATCGTGCGAAAGAGTCATCCAGTAAGGATTTACATGAAAAAAATTTCGCCAAGGAAATTTTCATGTTGTCATTAAAATTTATTTGATAAGAGTTATATGGAGGCAGATACATTGACTCAAATTCCATGTATGGGTCCTGAAGATCACGTTTGAAATATTTACAGGACAATGGATCGTGTGAAAGAGTCATCCAGTAAGGATTTACATGAAAAAAATTTCGCCAAGGAAATTTTCATGTTGTCATTAAAATTTATTTGATAAGAGTTATATGGAGGCAGATACATTGACTCAAATTCCATGTATGGGTCCTGAAGATCACGTTTGAAACATTTACAGGACAATGGATCGTGTGAAAGAGTCATCCAGTAAGGATTTACATGAAAAAAAGTTTCGCCAAGGAAATTTTCTCGTTGTCATTAAAATTCATTTGATAAGAGTTATATGGGGGCAGATACAATGACTCAAATTCCATGTATGGGTCCTGAAGATCACGTTTAAAACATTTACAGGACAATGGATCGTGCGAAAGAGTCATCCAGTAAGGATTTACATGAAAAAAATTTCGCCAAGGAAATTTTCATGTTGTCATTAAAATTTATTTGATAAGAGTTATATGGAGGCAGATACATTGACTCAAATTCCATGTATGGGTCCTGAAGATCACGTTTGAAATATTTACAGGACAATGGATCGTGTGAAAGGGTCATCCAGTAAGGATTTACATGAAAAAAATTTCGCCAAGGAAATTTTCATGTTGTCATTAAAATTTATTTGATAAGAGTTATATGGAGGCAGATACATTGACTCAAATTCCATGTATGGGTCCTGAAGATCACGTTTGAAACATTTACAGGACAATGGATCGTGTGAAAGAGTCATCCAGTAAGGATTTACATGAAAAAAATTTCGCCAAGGAAATTTTCATGTTGTCATTAAAATTTATTTGATAAGAGTTATATGGAGGCAGATACATTGACTCAAATTCCATGTATGGGTCCTGAAGATCGCGTTTGAAACATTTACAGGACAATGGATCGTGTGCAAGAGTCATCCAGTAAGGATTTACATGAAAAAAAGTTTCGCCAAGGAAATTTTCATGTTGTCATTAAAATTTAAATTCCATGTATGGGTCCTGAAGATCACGTTTGAAACATTTACAGGACAATGGATCGTGTGAAAGAGTCATCCAGTAAGGATTTACATGAAAAAAAGTTTCGCCAAGGAAATTTTCATGTTGTCATTAAAATTTATTTGATAAGAGTTATATGGAGGCAGATACATTGACTCAAATTCCATGTATGGGTCCTGAAGATCACGTTTGAAACATTTACAGGACAATGGATCGTGTGAAAGAGTCATCCAGTAAGGATTTACATGAAAAAAATTTCGCCAAGGAAATTTTCATGTTGTCATTAAAATTTATTTGATAAGAGTTATATGGAGGCAGATACATTGACTCAAATTCCATGTATGGGTCCTGAAGATCACGTTTGAAACATTTACAGGACAATGGATCGTGTGAAAGAGTCATCCAGTAAGGATTTACATGAAAAAAAGTTTCGCCAAGGAAATTTTCTCGTTGTCATTAAAATTCATTTGATAAGAGTTATATGGGGGCAGATAAAATGACTCAAATTCCATGTATGGGTCCTGAAGATCACGTTTAAAACATTTACAGGACAATGGATCGTGCGAAAGAGTCATCCAGTAAGGATTTACATGAAAAAAATTTCGCCAAGGAAATTTTCATGTTGTCATTAAAATTTATTTGATAAGAGTTATATGGAGGCAGATACATTGACTCAAATTCCATGTATGGGTCCTGAAGATCACGTTTGAAATATTTACAGGACAATGGATCGTGTGAAAGGGTCATCCAGTAAGGATTTACATGAAAAAAATTTCGCCAAGGAAATTTTCATGTTGTCATTAAAATTTATTTGATAAGAGTTATATGGAGGCAGATACATTGACTCAAATTCCATGTATGGGTCCTGAAGATCACGTTTGAAACATTTACAGGACAATGGATCGTGTGAAAGAGTAAGGATGGATCGTGTGAAAGAGTAAGGATTTACATGAAAAAAATTTCGCCAAGGAAATTTTCATGTTGTCATTAAAATTTATTTGATAAGAGTTATATGGAGGCAGATACATTGACTCAAATTCCATGTATGGGTCCTGAAGATCACGTTTGAAACATTTACAGGACAATGGATCATGTGAAAGAGCCATCCAGTAAGGATTTACATGAAAAAAATTTCGCCAAGGAAATTTTCATGTTGTCATTAAAATTTATTTGATAAGAGTTATATGGAGGCAGATACATTGACTCAAATTCCATGTATGGGTCCTGAAGATCGCGTTTGAAACATTTACAGGACAATGGATCGTGTGCAAGAGTCATCCAGTAAGGATTTACATGAAAAAAAGTTTCGCCAAGGATATTTTCATGTTGTCATTAAAATTTATTTGATAAGAGTTATATGGAGGCAGATACATTGACTCAAATTCCATGTATGGGTCCTGAAGATCACGTTTGAAACATTTACAGGACAATGGATCGTGTGAAAGAGTCATCCAGTAAGGATTTACATGAAAAAAATTTCGCCAAGGAAATTTTCATGTTGTCATTAAAATTTATTTGATAAGAGTTATCTGGAGGCAGATACATTGACTCAAATTCCATGTATGGGTCCTGAAGATCACGTTTGAAACATTTACAGGACAATGGATCGTGTGAAAGAGTCATCCAGTAAGGATTTACATGAAAAAAATTTCGCCAAGGAAATTTTCATGTTGTCATTGAAATTTATTTGATAAGAGTTATCTGGAGGCAGATACATTGACTCAAATTCCATGTATGGGTCCTGAAGATCACGTTTGAAACATTTACAGGACAATGGATCATGTGAAAGAGCCATTCAGTAAGGATTTACATGAAAAAATAATTCGCCTTGGAAATTTTCTCGTTATCATTAAAATTCATTTGATAAGAGTTATATGGGGGCAGATAGAATGACTCAAATTCCATGTATGGGTCCTGAAGATCACGTTTGAAACATTTACAGGACAATGGATCGTGTGAAAGAGTCATCCAGTAAGGATTTACATGAAAAAAAGTTTCGCCAAGGAAATTTTCATGTTGTCATTAAAATTTATTTGATAAGAGTTATATGGAGGCAGATACATTGACTCAAATTCCATGTATGGGTCCTGAAGATCACGTTTGAAACATTTACAGGACAATGGATCGTGTGAAAGAGTCATCCAGTAAGGATTTACATGAAAAAAATTTCGCCAAGGAAATTTTCATGTCATTAAAATTTATTTGATAAGAGTTATATGGAGGCAGATACATTGACTTAAATTCCATGTATGGGTCCTGAAGATCACGTTTGAAACATTTACAGGACAATGGATCGTGTGAAAGAGTCATCCAGTAAGAATTTACATGAAAAAATGTTTCGCCAAGGAAATTTTCATGTTGTCATTAAAATTTATTAGATAAGAGTTATATGGAGGCAGATACATTGACTCAAATTCCATGTATGGGTCCTGAAGATCACGTTTGAAACATTTACAGGACAATGGATCGTGTGAAAGAGTCATCCAGTAAGGATTTACATGAAAAAAAGTTTCGCCAAGGAAATTTTCATGTTGTCATTAAAATTTATTTGATAAGAGTTATATGGAGGCAGATACATTGACTCAAATTCCATGTATGGGTCCTGAAGATCACGTTTGAAACATTTACAGGACAATGGATCGTGTGAAAGAGTCATCCAGTAAGGATTTCCATGAAAAAAATTTCGCCAAGGAAATTTTCATGTTGTCATTAAAATTTATTTGATAAGAGTTATATGGAGGCAGATACATTGACTCAAGTTCCATGTATGGGTCCTGAAGATCACGTTTGAAATATTTACAGGACAATGGATCGTGTGAAAGAGTCATCCAGTAAGGATTTACATGAAAAAAATTTCGCCAAGGAAATTTTCATGTTGTCATTAAAATTTATTTGATAAGAGTTATCTGGAGGCAGATACATTGACTCAAATTCCATGTATGGGTCCTGAAGATCACGTTTGAAACATTTACAGGACAATGGATCGTGTGAAAGAGTCATCCAGTAAGGATTTACATGAAAAAAATTTCGCCAAGGAAATTTTCATGTTGTCATTAAAATTTATTTGATAAGAGTTATCTGGAGGCAGATACATTGACTCAAATTCCATGTATGGGTCCTGAAGATCACGTTTGAAACATTTACAGGACAATGGATCGTGTGAAAGAGTCATCCAGTAAGGATTTACATGAAAAAAACTTTGCCAAGGAAATTTTCATGTTGTCATTAAAATTTATTTGATAAGAGTTATATGGAGGCAGATACATTGACTCAAATTCCATGTATGGGTCCTGAAGATCACGTTTGAAACATTTACAGGACAATGGATCGTGTGAAAGAGTCACGTTTAAAACATTTACAGGACAATGGATCGTGCGAAAGAGTCATCCAGTAAGGATTTACATGAAAAAAATTTCGCCAAGGAAATTTTCATGTTGTCATTAAAATTTATTTGATAAGAGTTATATGGAGGCAGATACATTGACTCAAATTCCATGTATGGGTCCTGAAGATCACGTTTGAAATATTTACAGGACAATGGATCGTGTGAAAGGGTCATCCAGTAAGGATTTACATGAAAAAAATTTCGCCAAGGAAATTTTCATGTTGTCATTAAAATTTATTTGATAAGAGTTATATGGAGGCAGATACATTGACTCAAATTCCATGTATGGGTCCTGAAGATCACGTTTGAAACATTTACAGGACAATGGATCGTGTGAAAGAGTCATCCAGTAAGGATTTACATGAAAAAAATTTCGCCAAGGAAATTTTCATGTTGTCATTAAAATTTATTTGATAAGAGTTATATGGAGGCAGATACATTGACTCAAATTCCATGTATGGGTCCTGAAGATCGCGTTTGAAACATTTACAGGACAATGGATCGTGTGCAAGAGTCATCCAGTAAGGATTTACATGAAAAAAAGTTTCGCCAAGGAAATTTTCATGTTGTCATTAAAATTTAAATTCCATGTATGGGTCCTGAAGATCACGTTTGAAACATTTACAGGACAATGGATCGTGTGAAAGAGTCATCCAGTAAGGATTTACATGAAAAAAAGTTTCGCCAAGGAAATTTTCATGTTGTCATTAAAATTTATTTGATAAGAGTTATATGGAGGCAGATACATTGACTTAAATTCCATGTATGGGTCCTGAAGATCACGTTTGAAACATTTACAGGACAATGGATCGTGTGAAAGAGTCATCCAGTAAGAATTTACATGAAAAAATGTTTCGCCAAGGAAATTTTCATGTTGTCATTAAAATTTATTTGATAAGAGTTATATGGAGGCAGATACATTGACTCAAATTCCATGTATGGGTCCTGAAGATCACGTTTGAAACATTTACAGGACAATGGATCGTGTGAAAGAGTCATCCAGTAAGGATTTACATGAAAAAAAGTTTCGCCAAGGAAATTTTCATGTTGTCATTAAAATTTATTTGATAAGAGTTATATGGAGGCAGATACATTGACTCAAATTCCATGTATGGGTCCTGAAGATCGCGTTTGAAACATTTACAGGACAATGGATCGTGTGCAAGAGTCATCCAGTAAGGATTTACATGAAAAAAAGTTTCGCCAAGGATATTTTCATGTTGTCATTAAAATTTATTTGATAAGAGTTATATGGAGGCAGATACATTGACTCAAATTCCATGTATGGGTCCTGAAGATCACGTTTGAAACATTTACAGGACAATGGATCGTGTGAAAGAGTCATCCAGTAAGGATTTACATGAAAAAAATTTCGCCAAGGAAATTTTCATGTTGTCATTAAAATTTATTTGATAAGAGTTATCTGGAGGCAGATACATTGACTCAAATTCCATGTATGGGTCCTGAAGATCACGTTTGAAACATTTACAGGACAATGGATCGTGTGAAAGAGTCATCCAGTAAGGATTTACATGAAAAAAATTTCGCCAAGGAAATTTTCATGTTGTCATTGAAATTTATTTGATAAGAGTTATCTGGAGGCAGATACATTGACTCAAATTCCATGTATGGGTCCTGAAGATCACGTTTGAAACATTTACAGGACAATGGATCATGTGAAAGAGCCATTCAGTAAGGATTTACATGAAAAAATAATTCGCCTTGGAAATTTTCTCGTTGTCATTAAAATTCATTTGATAAGAGTTATATGGGGGCAGATAGAATGACTCAAATTCCATGTATGGGTCCTGAAGATCACGTTTGAAACATTTACAGGACAATGGATCGTGTGAAAGAGTCATCCAGTAAGGATTTACATGAAAAAAAGTTTCGCCAAGGAAATTTTCATGTTGTCATTAAAATTTATTTGATAAGAGTTATATGGAGGCAGATACATTGACTCAAATTCCATGTATGGGTCCTGAAGATCACGTTTGAAACATTTACAGGACAATGGATCGTGTGAAAGAGTCATCCAGTAAGGATTTACATGAAAAAAATTTCGCCAAGGAAATTTTCATGTCATTAAAATTTATTTGATAAGAGTTATATGGAGGCAGATACATTGACTTAAATTCCATGTATGGGTCCTGAAGATCACGTTTGAAACATTTACAGGACAATGGATCGTGTGAAAGAGTCATCCAGTAAGAATTTACATGAAAAAATGTTTCGCCAAGGAAATTTTCATGTTGTCATTAAAATTTATTTGATAAGAGTTATATGGAGGCAGATACATTGACTCAAATTCCATGTATGGGTCCTGAAGATCACGTTTGAAACATTTACAGGACAATGGATCGTGTGAAAGAGTCATCCAGTAAGGATTTACATGAAAAAAAGTTTCGCCAAGGAAATTTTCATGTTGTCATTAAAATTTATTTGATAAGAGTTATATGGAGGCAGATACATTGACTCAAATTCCATGTATGGGTCCTGAAGATCACGTTTGAAACATTTACAGGACAATGGATCGTGTGAAAGAGTCATCCAGTAAGGATTTCCATGAAAAAAATTTCGCCAAGGAAATTTTCATGTTGTCATTAAAATTTATTTGATAAGAGTTATATGGAGGCAGATACATTGACTCAAGTTCCATGTATGGGTCCTGAAGATCACGTTTGAAATATTTACAGGACAATGGATCGTGTGAAAGAGTCATCCAGTAAGGATTTACATGAAAAAAAATTCGCCAAGGAAATTTTCATGTTGTCATTAAAATTTATTTGATAAGAGTTATCTGGAGGCAGATACATTGACTCAAATTCCATGTATGGGTCCTGAAGATCACGTTTGAAACATTTACAGGACAATGGATCGTGTGAAAGAGTCATCCAGTAAGGATTTACATGAAAAAAATTTCGCAAAGGAAATTTTCATGTTGTCATTAAAATTTATTTGATAAGAGTTATCTGGAGGCAGATACATTGACTCAAATTCCATGTATGGGTCCTGAAGATCACGTTTGAAACATTTACAGGACAATGGATCGTGTGAAAGAGTCATCCAGTAAGGATTTACATGAAAAAAACTTTGCCAAGGAAATTTTCATGTTGTCATTAAAATTTATTTGATAAGAGTTATATGGAGGCAGATACATTGACTCAAATTCCATGTATGGGTCCTGAAGATCACGTTTGAAACATTTACAGGACAATGGATCGTGTGAAAGAGTCACGTTTAAAGTATTTACAGGACAATGGATCGTGCGAAAGAGTCATCCAGTAAGGATTTACATGAAAAAAATTTCGCCAAGGAAATTTTCATGTTGTCATTAAAATTTATTTGATAAGAGTTATATGGAGGCAGATACATTGACTCAAATTCCATGTATGGGTCCTGAAGATCACGTTTGAAATATTTACAGGACAATGGATCGTGTGAAAGGGTCATCCAGTAAGGATTTACATGAAAAAAATTTCGCCAAGGAAATTTTCATGTTGTCATTAAAATTTATTTGATAAGAGTTATATGGAGGCAGATACATTGACTCAAATTCCATGTATGGGTCCTGAAGATCACGTTTGAAACATTTACAGGACAATGGATCGTGTGAAAGAGTCATCCAGTAAGGATTTACATGAAAAAAATTTCGCCAAGGAAATTTTCATGTTGTCATTAAAATTTATTTGATAAGAGTTATATGGAGGCAGATACATTGACTCAAATTCCATGTATGGGTCCTGAAGATCGCGTTTGAAACATTTACAGGACAATGGATCGTGTGCAAGAGTCATCCAGTAAGGATTTACATGAAAAAAAGTTTCGCCAAGGAAATTTTCATGTTGTCATTAAAATTTAAATTCCATGTATGGGTCCTGAAGATCACGTTTGAAACATTTACAGGACAATGGATCGTGTGAAAGAGTCATCCAGTAAGGATTTACATGAAAAAAAGTTTCGCCAAGGAAATTTTCATGTTGTCATTAAAATTTATTTGATAAGAGTTATATGGAGGCAGATACATTGACTCAAATTCCATGTATGGGTCCTGAAGATCACGTTTGAAATATTTACAGGACAATGGATCGTGTGAAAGAGTCATCCAGTAAGGATTTACATGAAAAAAATTTCGCCAAGGAAATTTTCATGTTGTCATTAAAATTTATTTGATAAGAGTTATATGGAGGCAGATACATTGACTCAAATTCCATGTATGGGTCCTGAAGATCACGTTTGAAACATTTACAGGACAATGGATCGTGTGAAAGAGTCATCCAGTAAGGATTTACATGAAAAAAAGTTTCGCCAAGGAAATTTTCTCGTTGTCATTAAAATTCATTTGATAAGAGTTATATGGGGGCAGATACAATGACTCAAATTCCATGTATGGGTCCTGAAGATCACGTTTAAAACATTTACAGGACAATGGATCGTGCGAAAGAGTCATCCAGTAAGGATTTACATGAAAAAAATTTCGCCAAGGAAATTTTCATGTTGTCATTAAAATTTATTTGATAAGAGTTATATGGAGGCAGATACATTGACTCAAATTCCATGTATGGGTCCTGAAGATCACGTTTGAAATATTTACAGGACAATGGATCGTGTGAAAGGGTCATCCAGTAAGGATTTACATGAAAAAAATTTCGCCAAGGAAATTTTCATGTTGTCATTAAAATTTATTTGATAAGAGTTATATGGAGGCAGATACATTGACTCAAATTCCATGTATGGGTCCTGAAGATCACGTTTGAAACATTTACAGGACAATGGATCGTGTGAAAGAGTCATCCAGTAAGGATTTACATGAAAAAAATTTCGCCAAGGAAATTTTCATGTTGTCATTAAAATTTATTTGATAAGAGTTATATGGAGGCAGATACATTGACTCAAATTCCATGTATGGGTCCTGAAGATCACGTTTGAAACATTTACAGGACAATGGATCATGTGAAAGAGCCATCCAGTAAGGATTTACATGAAAAAAATTTCGCCAAGGAAATTTTCATGTTGTCATTAAAATTTATTTGATAAGAGTTATATGGAGGCAGATACATTGACTCAAATTCCATGTATGGGTCCTGAAGATCGCGTTTGAAACATTTACAGGACAATGGATCGTGTGCAAGAGTCATCCAGTAAGGATTTACATGAAAAAAAGTTTCGCCAAGGATATTTTCATGTTGTCATTAAAATTTATTTGATAAGAGTTATATGGAGGCAGATACATTGACTCAAATTCCATGTATGGGTCCTGAAGATCACGTTTGAAACATTTACAGGACAATGGATCGTGTGAAAGAGTCATCCAGTAAGGATTTACATGAAAAAAATTTCGCCAAGGAAATTTTCATGTTGTCATTAAAATTTATTTGATAAGAGTTATCTGGAGGCAGATACATTGACTCAAATTCCATGTATGGGTCCTGAAGATCACGTTTGAAACATTTACAGGACAATGGATCGTGTGAAAGAGTCATCCAGTAAGGATTTACATGAAAAAAAGTTTCGCCAAGGAAATTTTCATGTTGTCATTAAAATTTATTTGATAAGAGTTATATGGAGGCAGATACATTGACTCAAATTCCATGTATGGGTCCTGAAGATCACGTTTGAAATATTTACAGGACAATGGATCGTGTGAAAGAGTCATCCAGTAAGGATTTACATGAAAAAAATTTCGCCAAGGAAATTTTCATGTTGTCATTAAAATTTATTTGATAAGAATTATCTGGAGGCAGATACATTGACTCAAATTCCATGTATGGGTCCTGAAGATCACGTTTGAAACATTTACAGGACAATGGATCATGTGAAAGAGCCATTCAGTAAGGATTTACATGAAAAAATAATTCGCCTTGGAAATTTTCTCGTTGTCATTAAAATTCATTTGATAAGAGTTATATGGGGGCAGATAGAATGACTCAAATTCCATGTATGGGTCCTGAAGATCACGTTTGAAACATTTACAGGACAATGGATCGTGTGAAAGAGTCATCCAGTAAGGATTTACATGAAAAAAAGTTTCGCCAAGGAAATTTTCATGTTGTCATTAAAATTTATTTGATAAGAGTTATATGGAGGCAGATACATTGACTCAAATTCCATGTATGGGTCCTGAAGATCACGTTTGAAACATTTACAGGACAATGGATCGTGTGAAAGAGTCATCCAGTAAGGATTTACATGAAAAAAATTTCGCCAAGGAAATTTTCATGTCATTAAAATTTATTTGATAAGAGTTATATGGAGGCAGATACATTGACTCAAATTCCATGTATGGGTCCTGAAGATCACGTTTGAAACATTTACAGGACAATGGATCGTGTGAAAGAGTCATCCAGTAAGAATTTACATGAAAAAAAGTTTCGCCAAGGAAATTTTCATGTTGTCATTAAAATTTATTTGATAAGAGTTATATGGAGGCAGATACATTGACTCAAATTCCATGTATGGGTCCTGAAGATCACGTTTGAAACATTTACAGGACAATGGATCGTGTGAAAGAGTCATCCAGTAAGGATTTACATGAAAAAAAGTTTCGCCAAGGAAATTTTCATGTTGTCATTAAAATTTATTTGATAAGAGTTATATGGAGGCAGATACATTGACTCAAATTCCATGTATGGGTCCTGAAGATCACGTTTGAAACATTTACAGGACAATGGATCGTGTGAAAGAGTCATCCAGTAAGGATTTCCATGAAAAAAATTTCGCCAAGGAAATTTTCATGTTGTCATTAAAATTTATTTGATAAGAGTTATATGGAGGCAGATACATTGACTCAAGTTCCATGTATGGGTCCTGAAGATCACGTTTGAAATATTTACAGGACAATGGATCGTGTGAAAGAGTCATCCAGTAAGGATTTACATGAAAAAAATTTCGCCAAGGAAATTTTCATGTTGTCATTAAAATTTATTTGATAAGAGTTATCTGGAGGCAGATACATTGACTCAAATTCCATGTATGGGTCCTGAAGATCACGTTTGAAACATTTACAGGACAATGGATCGTGTGAAAGAGTCATCCAGTAAGGATTTACATGAAAAAAATTTCGCCAAGGAAATTTTCATGTTGTCATTAAAATTTATTTGATAAGAGTTATCTGGAGGCAGATACATTGACTCAAATTCCATGTATGGGTCCTGAAGATCACGTTTGAAACATTTACAGGACAATGGATCGTGTGAAAGAGTCATCCAGTAAGGATTTACATGAAAAAAATTTTGCCAAGGAAATTTTCATGTTGTCATTAAAATTTATTTGATAAGAGTTATATGGAGGCAGATACATTGACTCAAATTCCATGTATGGGTCCTGAAGATCACGTTTGAAACATTTACAGGACAATGGATCGTGTGAAAGAGTCATCCAGTAAGGATTTACATGAAAAAAAGTTTCGCCAAGGAAATTTTCTCATTGTCATTAAAATTCATTTGATAAGAGTTATATGGGGGCAGATACAATGACTCAAATTCCATGTATGGGTCCTGAAGATCACGTTTGAAACATTTACAGGACAATGGATCGTGCGAAAGAGTCATCCAGTAAGGATTTACATGAAAAAAATTTCGCCAAGGAAATTTTCATGTTGTCATTAAAATTTATTTGATAAGAGTTATATGGAGGCAGATACATTGACTCAAATTCCATGTATGGGTCCTGAAGATCACGTTTGAAATATTTACAGGACAATGGATCGTGTGAAAAAGTCATCCAGTAAGGATTTACATGAAAAAAATTTCGCCAAGGAAATTTTCATGTTGTCATTAAAATTTATTTGATAAGAGTTATATGGAGGCAGATACATTGACTCAAATTCCATGTATGGGTCCTGAAGATCACGTTTGAAACATTTACAGGACAATGGATCGTGTGAAAGAGTCATCCAGTAAGGATTTACATGAAAACAGTTTCGCCAAGGAAATTTTCATGTTGTCATTAAAATTTATTTGATAAGAGTTATATGGAGGCAGATACATTGACTCAAATTCCATGTATGGGTCCTGGAGATCACGTTTGAAACATTTACAGGACAATGGATCGTGTGAAAGAGTCATCCAGTAAGGATTTACATGAAAAAAAGTTTCACCAAGGAAATTTTCATGTTGTCATTAAAATTTATTTGATAAGAGTTATATGGAGGCAGATACATTGACTCAAATTCCATGTATGGGTCCTGAAGATCACGTTTGAAACATTAACAGGACAATGGATCGTGTGAAAGAGTCATCCAGTAAGGATTTACATGAAAAAAATTTCGCCAAGGAAATTTTCATGTTGTCATTAAAATTTATTTGATAAGAGTTATATGGAGGCAGATACATTGACTCAAATTCCATGTATGGGTCCTGAAGATCACGTTTGAAACATTTACAGGACAATGGATCGTGTGAAAGAGTCATCCAGTAAGGATTTACATGAAAAAAAGTTTCGCCAAGGAAATTTTCATGTTGTCATTACAATTTATTTGATAAGAGTTATATGGAGGCAGATACATTGACTCAAATTCCATGTATGGGTCCTGAAGATCACGTTTGAAACATTTACAGGACAATGGATCGTGTGAAAGAGTCATCCAGTAAGGATTTACATGAAAAAAATTTCGCCAAGGAAATTTTCATGTTGTCATTAAAATTTATTTGATAAGAGTTATATGGAGGCAGATACATTGACTCAAATTCCATGTATGGGTCCTGAAGATCACGTTTGAAACATTTACAGGACAATGGATCGTGTGAAAGAGTCATCCAGTAAGGATTTACATGAAAAAAAGTTTCGCCAAGGAAATTTTCATGTTGTCATTAAAATTTATTTGATAAGAGTTATCTGGAGGCAGATACATTGACTCAAATTCCATGTATGGGTCCTGAAGATCACGTTTGAAACATTTACAGGACAATGGATCATGTGAAAGAGCCATCCAGTAAGGATTTACATGAAAAAATAATTCGCCATGGAAATTTTCTCGTTGTCATTAAAATTCATTTGATAAGAGTTATATGGGGGCAGATACAATGACTCAAATTCCATGTATGGGTCCTGAAGATCACGTTTGAAACATTTACAGGACAATGGATCGTGTGAAAGAGTCATCCAGTAAGGATTTACATGAAAAAAAGTTTCGCCAAGGAAATTTTCATGTTGTCATTAAAATTTATTTGATAAGAGTTATATGGAGGCAGATACATTGACTCAAATTCCATGTATGGGTCCTGAAGATCACGTTTGAAACATTTACAGGACAATGGATCGTGTGAAAGAGTCATCCAGTAAGGATTTACATGAAAAAAATTTCGCCAAGGAAATTTTCATGTTGTCATTAAAATTTATTTGATAAGAGTTATATGGAGGCAGATACATTGACTCAAATTCCATGTATAGGTCCTGAAGATCACGTTTGAAACATTTACAGGACAATGGATCATGTGAAAGAGCCATCCAGTAAGGATTTACATGAAAAAAAGTTTCGCCAAGGAAATTTTCATGTTGTCATTAAAATTTATTTGATAAGAGTTATATGGAGCAGATACATTGACTCAAATTCCATGTATGGGTCCTGAAGATCACGTTTGAAACATTTACAGGACAATGGATCGTGTGAAAGAGTCATCCAGTAAGGATTTACATGAAAAAAATTTTGCCAAGGAAATTTTCTCGTTGTCATTAAAATTCATTTGATAGGAGTTATATGGAGGCAGATACATTGACTCAAATTCAATGTATGGGTCCTGAAGATCACGTTTGAAACATTCACAGGACAATGGATCGTGTGAAAGAGTCATCCAGTAAGGATTTACATGAAAAAAAGTTTCGCCAAGGAAATTTTCATGTTGTCATTAAAATTTATTTGATAAGAGTTATATGGAGGCAGATACATTGACTCAAGTTCCATGTATGGGTCCTGAAGATCACGTTTGAAACATTTACAGGACAATGGATCGTGTGAAAGAGTCATCCAGTAAGGATTTACATGAAAAAAAGTTTCGCCAAGGAAATTTTCATGTTGTCATTAAAATTTATTTGATAAGAGTTATATGGAGGCAGATACATTGACTCAAATTCCATGTATGGGTCCTGAAGATCACGTTTGAAACATTTACAGGACAATGGATCGTGTGAAAGAGTCATCCAGTAAGGATTTACATGAAGAAAAGATTCGCCAAGGAAATTTTCATGTTGTCATTAAAATTTATTTGATAAGAGTTATATGGAGGCAGATACATTGACTCAAATTCCATGTATGGGTCCTGAAGATCACGTTTGAAACATTTACAGGACAATGGATCGTGTGAAAGAGTCATCCAGTAAGGATTTACATGAAAAAAATTTCGCCAAGGAAATTTTCATGTTGTCATTAAAATTTATTTGATAAAAGTTATATGGAGGCAGATACATTGACTCAAATTCCATGTATGGGTCCTGAAGATCACGTTTGAAACATTTACAGGACAATGGATCGTGTGAAAGAGTCATCCAGTAAGGATTTACATGAAAAAAAGTTTCGCCAAGGATATTTTCATGTTGTCATTAAAATTTATTTGATAAGAGTTATATGGAGGATTTACAGGACAATGGATCGTGTGAAAGAGTCATCCAGTAAGGATTTACATGAAAAAAAGTTTCGCCAAGGAAATTTTCATGTTGTCATTAAAATTTATTTGATAAGAGTTATATGGAGGCAGATACATTGACTCAAATTCCATGTATGGGTCCTGAAGATCACGTTTGAAACATTTACAGGACAATGGATCGTGTGAAAGAGTCATCCAGTAAGGATTTACATGAAAAAAATTTCGCCAAGGAAATTTTCATGTTGTCATTAAAATTTATTTGATAAGAGTTATATGGAGGCAGATACATTGACTCAAATTCCATGTATGGGTCCTGAAGATCACGTTTGAAACATTTACAGGACAATGGATCGTGGGAAAGAGTCATCCAGTAAGGATTTACATGAAAAAAAGTTTCGCCAAGATCAAAAAGTTTCGACAACATTTTCATGTTGTCATTAAAATTTATTTGATAAGAGTTATATGGAGGCAGATACATTGACTCAAATTCCATGTATGGGTCCTGAATATCACGTTTGAAACATTTACAGGACAATGGATCGTGTGAAAGAGTCATCCAGTAAGGATTTACATGAAAAAAATTTCGCCAAGGAAATTTTCTCGTTGTCATTAAAATTCATTTGATAAGAGTTATATGGGGGCAGATACATTGACTCAAATTCCATGTATGGGTCCTGAAGATCACGTTTGAAATATTTACAGGACAATGGATCGTGTGAAAGAGTCATCCAGTAAGGATTTACATGAAAAAAAGTTTCGCCAAGGAAATTTTCATGTTGTCATTAAAATTTATTTGATAAGAGTTATATGGAGGCAGATACATTGACTCAAATTCCATGTATGGGTCCTGAAGATCACGTTTGAAACATTTACAGGACAATGGATCGTGCGAAAGAGTCATCCAGTAAGGATTTACATGAAAAAAAAATTCGCCAAGGAAATTTTCATGTTGTCATTAAAATTTATTTGATAAGAGTTATATGGAGGCAGATACATTGACTCAAATTCCATGTATGGGTCCTGAAGATCACGTTTGAAATATTTACAGGACAATGGATCGTGTGAAAGAGTCATCCAGTAAGGATTTACATGAAAAAAATTTCGCCAAGGAAATTTTCATGTTGTCATTAAAATTTATTTGATAAGAGTTATATGGAGGCAGATACATTGACTCAAATTCCATGTATGGGTCCTGAAGATCACGTTTGAATTATTTACAGGACAATGGATCGTGTGAAAGAGTCATCCAGTAAGGATTTACATGAAAAAAATTTCGCCAAGGAAATTTTCATGTTGTCATTAAAATTTATTTGATAAGAGTTATATGGAGGCAGATACATTGACTCAAATTCCATGTATGGGTCCTGAATATCACGTTTGAAACATTTACAGGACAATGGATCGTGTGAAAGAGTCATCCAGTAAGCATTTACATGAAAAAAAGTTTCGCCAAGGAAATTTTCTCGTTGTCATTAAAATTCATTTGATAAGAGTTATATGGGGGCAGATACAATGACTCAAATTCCATGTATGGGTCCTGAAGATCACGTTTGAAACATTTACAGGACAATGGATCGTGCGAAAGAGTCATCCAGTAAGGATTTACATGAAAAAAATTTCGCCAAGGAAATTTTCATGTTGTCATTAAAATTTATTTGATAAGAGTTATATGGAGGCAGATACATTGACTCAAATTCCATGTATGGGTCCTGAAGATCACGTTTGAAATATTTACAGGACAATGGATCGTGTGAAAGAGTCATCCAGTAAGGATTTACATGAAAAAAATTTCGCCAAGGAAATTTTCATGTTGTCATTAAAATTTATTTGATAAGAGTTATATGGAGGCAGATACATTGACTCAAATTCCATGTATGGGTCCTGAAGATCACGTTTGAAACATTTACAGGACAATGGATCGTGTGAAAGAGTCATCCAGTAAGGATTTACATGAAAAAAATTTCGCCAAGGAAATTTTCATGTTGTCATTAAAATTTATTTGATAAGAGTTATATAGAGGCAGATACATTGACTCAAATTCCATGTATGGGTCCTGAAGATCACGTTTGAAACATTTACAGGACAATGGATCGTGTGAAAGAGTCATCCAGTAAGGATTTACATGAAAAAAAGTTTCGCCAAGGAAATTTTCATGTTGCCATTAAAATTTATTTGATAAGAGTTATATAGAGGCAGATACATTGACTCAAATTCCATGTATGGGTCCTGAAGATCACGTTTGAAACATTTACAGGACAATGGATCGTGTGAAAGAGTCATCCAGTAAGGATTTACATGAAAAAAATTTCGCCAAGGAAATTTTCATGTTGTCATTAAAATTTATTTGATAAGAGTTATCTGGAGGCAGATACATTGACTCAAATTCCATGTATGGGTCCTGAAGATCACGTTTGAAACATTTACAGGACAATGGATCGTGTGAAAGAGTCATCCAGTAAGGATTTACATGAAAAAAAGTTTCGCCAAGGAAATTTTCATGTTGTCATTAAAATTTATTTGATAAGAGTTATATGGAGGCAGATACATTGACTCAACTTCCATGTATGGGTCCTGAAGATCACGTTTGAAACATTTACAGCACAATGGATCGTGTGAAAGTGTCATCCAGTAAGGATTTCCATGAGAAAAATTTCGCCAAGGTAATTTTCATGTTGTCATTAAAATTTATTTGATAAGAGTTATCTGGAGGCAGATACATTGACTCAAATTCCATGTATGGGTCCTGAAGATCACGTTTGAAATATTTACAGGACAATGGATCGTGTGAAAGAGTCATCCAGTAAGGATTTACATGAAAAAAATTTCGCCAAGGAAATTTTCATGTTGTCATTAAAATTTATTTGATAAGAGTTATATGGAGGCAGATACAATGACTCAAATTCCATGTATGGGTCCTGAAGATCACGTTTGAAACATTTACAGGACAATGGATCGTGTGAAAGAGTCATCCAGTAAGGATTTACATGAAAAAAGTTTCGCCAAGGAAATTTTCATGTTGTCATTAAAATTTATTTGATAAGAGTTATATGGAGGCAGATACATTGACTCAAATTCCATGTATGGGTCCTGAAGATCACGTTTGAAATATTTACAGGACAATGGATCGTGTGAAAGAGTCATCCAGTAAGGATTTACATGAAAAAAATTTCGCCAAGGAAATTTTCATGTTGTCATAATAATTTATTTGATAAGAGTTATCTGGAGGCAGATACATTGACTCAAATTCCATGTAGGGGTCCTGAAGATCACGTTTGAAACATTTACAGGACAATGGATCGTGTGAAAGAGTCATCCAGTAAGGATTTACATGAAAAAAAGTTTCGCCAAGGAAATTTTCATGTTGTCATTAAAATTTATTTGATAAGAGTTATATGGAGGCAGATACATTGACTCAAATTCCATGTATGGGTCCTGAAGATCACGTTTGAAACATTTACAGGACAATGGATCGTGTGAAAGAGTCATCCAGTAAGGATTTACATGAAAAAAAGTTTCGCCAAGGAAATTTTCATGTTGTCATTAAAATTTATTTGATAAGAGTTATATGGAGACAGATACATTGACTCAAATTCCATGTATGGGTCCTGAAGATGACGTTTGAAACATTTACAGGACAATGGATCGTGTGAAAGAGTCATCCAGTAAGGATTTACATGAAAAAAATTTCGCCAAGGAAATTTTCATGTTGTCATTAAAATTTATTTGATAAGAGTTATATGGAGGCAGATACATTGACTCAAATTCCATGTATGAGTCCTGAAGATCACGTTTGAAATATTTACAGGACAATGGATCGTGTGAAAGAGTCATCCAGTAAGTATTTACATGAAAAAAATTTCGCCAAGGAAATTTTCATGTTGTCATTAAAATTTATTTGATAACAGTTATCTGGAGGCAGATACATTGACTCAAATTCCATGTATGGGTCCTGAAGATCACGTTTGAAACATTTACAGGACAATGGATCGTGTGAAAGAGTCATCCAGTAAGGATTTACATGAAAAAAATTTCGCCAAGGAAATTTTCATGTTGTCATTAAAATTTATTTGATAAGAGTTATCTGGAGGCAGATACATTGACTCAAATTCCATGTATGGGTCCTGAAGATCACGTTTGAAACATTTACAGGACAATGGATCGTGTGAAAGAGTCATCCAGTAAGGATTTACATGAAAAAAATTTCGCCAAGGAAATTTTCATGTTGTCATTTAAATTTATTTGATAAGAGTTATATGGAGGCAGATACATTGACTCAAATTCCATGTATGGGTCCTGAAGATCACGTTTGAAACATTTACAGGACAATGGATCATGTGAAAGAGCCATCCAGTAAGGATTTACATGAAAAAAATTTCGCCAAGGAAATTTTCATGTTGTCATTCAAATTCATTTGATAAGAGTTATATGGGGGCAGATACATTGACTCAAATTCCATGTATGGGTCCTGAAGATCACGTTTGAAACATTTACAGGACAATGGATCGTGTGAAAGAGTCATCCAGTAAGGATTTACATGAAAAAATAATTAGCCATGGAAATTTTCTCGTTGTCATTAAAATTCATTTGATAAGAGTTATATGGGGGCAGATACATTGACTCAAATTCCATGTATGGGTCCTGAAGATCACGTTTGAAACATTTACAGGACAATGGATCGTGTGAAAGAGTCATCCAGTAAGGATTTACATGAAAAAATAATTCGCCATGGAAATTTTCTCGTTGTCATTAAAATTCATTTGATAAGAGTTATATGGGGGCAGATACATTGACTCAAATTCCATGTATGGGTCCTGAAGATCACGTTTGAAACATTTACAGGACAATGGATCGTGTGAAAGAGTCATCCAGTAAGGATTTTCATGAAAAAATAATTCGCCATGGAAATTTTCTCATTGTCATTAAAATTCATTTGATAAGAGTTATATGGGGGCAGATACATTGACTCAAATTCCATGTATGGGTCCTGAAGATCACGTATGAAACATTTACAGGACAATGGATCGTGTGAAAGAGTCATCCAGTAAGGATTTACATGAAAAAAAGTTTCGCCAAGGAAATTTTCATGTTGTCATTAAAATTTATTTGATAAGAGTTATATGGAGGCAGATACATTGACTCAAATTCCATGTATGGGTCCTGAAGATCACGTTTGAAACATTTACAGGACAATGGATCATGTGAAAGAGCCATCCAGTAAGGATTTACATGAAAAAATAATTCGCCATGGAAATTTTCTCGTTGTCATTAAAATTCATTTGATAAGAGTTATATGGGGGCAGATACATTGACTCAAATTCCATGTATGGGTCCTGAAGATCACGTATGAAACATTTACAGGACAATGGATCGTGTGAAAGAGTCATCCAGTAAGGATTTACATGAAAAAAAGTTTCGCCAAGGAAATTTTCATGTTGTCATTAAAATTTATTTGATAAGAGTTATATGGAGGCAGATACATTGACTCAAATTCCATGTATGGGTCCTGAAGATCACGTTTGAAACATTTACAGGACAATGGATCGTGTGAAAGAGTCATCCAGTAAGGATTTACATGAAAAAAAATTCGCCAAGGAAATTTTCATGTTGTCATTAAAATTTATTTGATAAGAGTTATATGGAGGCAGATACATTGACTCAAATTCCATGTATGGGTCCTGAAGATCACGTTTGAAACATTTACAGGACAATGGATCGTGTGAAAGAGTCATCCAGTAAGGATTTACATGAAAAAAAGTTTCGCCAAGGAAATTTTCATGTTGTCTTTAAAATTTATTTGATAAGAGTTATCTGGAGGCAGATACATTGACTCAAATTCCATGTATGGGTCCTGAAGATCACGTTTGAAACATTTACAGGACAATGGATCGTGTGAAAGAGTCATCCAGTAAGGATTTACATGAAAAAAATTTCGCCAAGGAAATTTTCATGTTGTCATTAAAATTTATTTGATAAGAGTTATATGGAGGCAGATACATTGACTCAAATTCCATGTATGGACAGGACAATGGATCGTGTGAAAGAGTCATCCAGTAAGGATTTACATGAAAAAAAGTTTCGCCAAGGAAATTTTCATGTTGTCATTAAAATTTATTTGATAAGAGTTATATGGAGGCAGATACATTGACTCAAATTCCATGTATGGGTCCTGAAGATCACGTTTGAAACATTTACAGGACAATGGATCGTGTGAAAGAGTCATCCAGTAAGGATTTACATGAAAAAAAGTTTCGCCAAGGAAATTTTCATGTTGTCATTAAAATTTATTTGATAAGAGTTATATGGAGGCAGATACATTGACTCAAATTCCATGTATGGGTCCTGAAGATCACGTTTGAAACATTTACAGGACAATGGATCGTGTGAAAGAGTCATCCAGTAAGGATTTACATGAAAAAAATTTCGCCAAGGAAATTTTCGTGTTGTCATTAAAATTTATTTGATAAGAGTTATATGGAGGCAGATACATTGACTCAAATTCCATGTATGGGTCCTGAAGATCACGTTTGAAATATTTACAGGACAATGGATCGTGTGAAAGAGTCATCCAGTAAGGATTTACATGAAAAAAATTTCGCCAAGGAAATTTTCATGTTGTCATTAAAATTTATTTGATAAGAGTTATATGGAGGCAGATACATTGACTCAAATTCCATGTATGGGTCCTGAAGATCACGTTTGAAACATTTACAGGACAATGGATCGTGTGAAAGAGTCATCCAGTAAGGATTTACATGAAAAAAAGTTTCGCCAAGGAAATTTTCATGTTGTCATTAAAATTTATTTGATAAGAGTTATATGGAGGCAGATACATTGACTCAAATTCCATGTATGGGTCCTGAAGATCACGTTTGAAATATTTACAGGACAACGGATCGTGTGAAAGAGTCATCCAGTAAGGATTTACATGAAAAAAATTTCGCCTAGGAAATTTTCATGTTGTCATTAAAATTTATTTGATAAGAGTTATCTGGAGGCATATACATTGACTCAAATTCCATGTATGGGTCCTGAAGATCACGTTTGAAACATTTACAGGACAATGGATCATGTGAAAGAGCCATCCAGTAAGGATTTACATGAAAAAATAATTCGCCATGGAAATTTTCTCGTTGTCATTAAAATTCATTTGATAAGAGTTATATGGGGGCAGATACAATGACTCAAATTCCATGTTTGGGTCCTGAAGATCACGTTTGAAACATTTACAGGACAATGGATCGTGCGAAAGAGTCATCCAGTAAGGATTTACATGAAAAAAAGTTTCGCCAAGGAAATTTTCATGTTGTCATTAAAATTTATTTGATAAGAGTTATATGGAGGCAGATACATTGACTCAAATTCCATGTATGGATCCTGAAGATCACGTTTGAAACATTTACAGGACAATGGATCATGTGAAAGAGCCATCCAGTAAGGATTTACATGAAAAAATAATTCGCCATGGAAATTTTCTCGTTGTCATTAAAATTCATTTGATAAGAGTTATATGGGGGCAGATACAATGACTCAAATTCCATGTATGGGTCCTGAAGATCACGTTTGAAACATTTACAGGACAATGGATCGTGTGAAAGAGTCATCCAGTAAGGATTTACATGAAAAAAATTTCGCCAAGGAAATTTTCATGTTGTCATTAAAATTTATTTGATAAGAGTTATATGGAGGCAGATACATTGACTCAAATTCCATGTATGGGTCCTGAAGATCACGTTTGAAACATTTACAGGACAATGGATCGTGTGAAAGAGTCATCCAGTAAGGATTTACATGAAAAAAAGTTTCGCCAAGGAAATTTTCATGTTGTCATTAAAATTTATTTGATAAGAGTTATATGGAGGCAGATACATTGACTCAAATTCCATGTATGGGTCCTGAAGATCACGTTTGAAACATTTACAGGACAATGGATCGTGTGAAAGAGTCATCCAGTAAGGATTTACATGAAAAAAAGTTTCGCCAAGGAAATTTTCTCGTTGTCATTAAAATTCATTTGATAAGAGTTATATGGGGCAGATACAATGACTCAAATTCCATGTATGGGTCCTGAAGATCACGTTTGAAACATTAACAGGACAATGGATCGTGCGAAAGAGTCATCCAGTAAGGATTTACATGAAAAAAATTTCGCCAAGGAAATTTTCATGTTGTCATTAAAATTTATTTGATAAGAGTTATATGGAGGCAGATACATTGACTCAAATTCCATGTATGGGTCCTGAAGATCACGTTTGAAATATTTACAGGACAATGGATCGTGTGAAAGAGTCATCCAGTAAGGATTTACATGAAAAAAATTTCGCCAAGGAAATTTTCATGTTGTCATTAAAATTTATTTGATAAGAGTTATATGGAGGCAAATACATTGACTCAAATTCCATGTATGGGTCCTGAAGATCACGTTTGAAACATTTACAGGACAATGGATCGTGCGAAAGAGTCATCCAGTAAGGATTTACATGAAAAAAATTTCGCCAAGGAAATTTTCATGTTGTCATTAAAATTTATTTGATAAGAGTTATATGGAGGCAGATACATTGACTCAAATTCCATGTATGGGTCCTGAAGATCACGTTTGAAACATTTACAGGACAATGGATCATGTGAAAGAGCCATCCAGTAAGGATTTACATGAAAAAAATTTCGCCAAGGAAATTTTCATGTTGTCATTAAAATTTATTTGATAAGAGTTATATGGAGGCAGATACATTGACTCAAATTCCATGTATGGGTCCTGAAGATCACGTTTGAAACATTTACAGGACAATGGATCGTGTGAAAGAGTCATCCAGTAAGGATTTACATGAAAAAAATTTCGCCAAGGAAATTTTCGTGTTGTCATTAAAATTTATTTGATAAGAGTTATATGGAGGCAGATACATTGACTCAAATTCCATGTATGGGTCCTGAAGATCACGTTTGAAATATTTACAGGACAATGGATCGTGTGAAAGAGTCATCCAGTAAGGATTTACATGAAAAAAATTTCGCCAAGGAAATTTTCATGTTGTCATTAAAATTTATTTGATAAGAGTTATATGGAGGCAGATACATTGACTCAAATTCCATGTATGGGTCCTGAAGATCACGTTTGAAACATTTACAGGACAATGGATCGTGTGAAAGAGTCATCCAGTAAGGATTTACATGAAAAAAAGTTTCGCCAAGGAAATTTTCATGTTGTCATTAAAATTTATTTGATAAGAGTTATATGGAGGCAGATACATTGACTCAAATTCCATGTATGGGTCCTGAAGATCACGTTTGAAATATTTACAGGACAACGGATCGTGTGAAAGAGTCATCCAGTAAGGATTTACATGAAAAAAATTTCGCCTAGGAAATTTTCATGTTGTCATTAAAATTTATTTGATAAGAGTTATCTGGAGGCATATACATTGACTCAAATTCCATGTATGGGTCCTGAAGATCACGTTTGAAACATTTACAGGACAATGGATCATGTGAAAGAGCCATCCAGTAAGGATTTACATGAAAAAATAATTCGCCATGGAAATTTTCTCGTTGTCATTAAAATTCATTTGATAAGAGTTATATGGGGGCAGATACAATGACTCAAATTCCATGTTTGGGTCCTGAAGATCACGTTTGAAACATTTACAGGACAATGGATCGTGCGAAAGAGTCATCCAGTAAGGATTTACATGAAAAAAAGTTTCGCCAAGGAAATTTTCATGTTGTCATTAAAATTTATTTGATAAGAGTTATATGGAGGCAGATACATTGACTCAAATTCCATGTATGGATCCTGAAGATCACGTTTGAAACATTTACAGGACAATGGATCATGTGAAAGAGCCATCCAGTAAGGATTTACATGAAAAAATAATTCGCCATGGAAATTTTCTCGTTGTCATTAAAATTCATTTGATAAGAGTTATATGGGGGCAGATACAATGACTCAAATTCCATGTATGGGTCCTGAAGATCACGTTTGAAACATTTACAGGACAATGGATCGTGTGAAAGAGTCATCCAGTAAGGATTTACATGAAAAAAATTTCGCCAAGGAAATTTTCATGTTGTCATTAAAATTTATTTGATAAGAGTTATATGGAGGCAGATACATTGACTCAAATTCCATGTATGGGTCCTGAAGATCACGTTTGAAACATTTACAGGACAATGGATCGTGTGAAAGAGTCATCCAGTAAGGATTTACATGAAAAAAAGTTTCGCCAAGGAAATTTTCATGTTGTCATTAAAATTTATTTGATAAGAGTTATATGGAGGCAGATACATTGACTCAAATTCCATGTATGGGTCCTGAAGATCACGTTTGAAACATTTACAGGACAATGGATCGTGTGAAAGAGTCATCCAGTAAGGATTTACATGAAAAAAAGTTTCGCCAAGGAAATTTTCTCGTTGTCATTAAAATTCATTTGATAAGAGTTATATGGGGCAGATACAATGACTCAAATTCCATGTATGGGTCCTGAAGATCACGTTTGAAACATTAACAGGACAATGGATCGTGCGAAAGAGTCATCCAGTAAGGATTTACATGAAAAAAATTTCGCCAAGGAAATTTTCATGTTGTCATTAAAATTTATTTGATAAGAGTTATATGGAGGCAGATACATTGACTCAAATTCCATGTATGGGTCCTGAAGATCACGTTTGAAATATTTACAGGACAATGGATCGTGTGAAAGAGTCATCCAGTAAGGATTTACATGAAAAAAATTTCGCCAAGGAAATTTTCATGTTGTCATTAAAATTTATTTGATAAGAGTTATATGGAGGCAAATACATTGACTCAAATTCCATGTATGGGTCCTGAAGATCACGTTTGAAACATTTACAGGACAATGGATCGTGCGAAAGAGTCATCCAGTAAGGATTTACATGAAAAAAATTTCGCCAAGGAAATTTTCATGTTGTCATTAAAATTTATTTGATAAGAGTTATATGGAGGCAGATACATTGACTCAAATTCCATGTATGGGTCCTGAAGATCACGTTTGAAACATTTACAGGACAATGGATCATGTGAAAGAGCCATCCAGTAAGGATTTACATGAAAAAAATTTCGCCAAGGAAATTTTCATGTTGTCATTAAAATTTATTTGATAAGAGTTATATGGAGGCAGATACATTGACTCAAATTCCATGTATGGGTCCTGAAGATCACGTTTGAAACATTTACAGGACAATGGATCGTGTGAAAGAGTCATCCAGTAAGGATTTACATGAAAAAAAGTTTCGCCAAGGAAATTTTCATGTTGTCATTAAAATTTATTTGATAAGAGTTATATGGAGGCAGATACATTGACTCAAATTCCATGTATGGGTCCTGAAGATCACGTTTGAAACATTTACAGGACAATGGATCGTGTGAAAGAGTCATCCAGTAAGGATTTACATGAAAAAAATTTCGCCAAGGAAATTTTCATGTTGTCATTAAAATTTATTTGATAAGAGTTATCTGGAGGCAGATACATTGACTCAAATTCCATGTATGGGTCCTGAAGATCGCGTTTGAAACATTTACAGGACAATGGATCGTGTGAAAGAGTCATCCAGTAAGGATTTACATGAAAAAAAGTTTCGCCAAGGAAATTTTCATGTTGTCATTAAAATTTATTTGATAAGAGTTATATGGAGGCAGATACATTGACTCAAATTCCATGTATGGGTCCTAAAGATCACGTTTGAAATATTTACAGGACAATGGATCGTGTGAAAGAGTCATCCAGTAAGGATTTACATGAAAAAAATTTCACCAAGGAAATTTTCATGTTGTCAATAAAATTTATTTGATAAGAGTTATCTGGAGGCAGATACATTGACTCAAATTCCATGTATGGGTCCTGAAGATCACGTTTGAAACATTTACAGGACAATGGATCGTGTGAAAGAGTCATCCAGTAAGGATTTACATGGAAAAAAGTTTCGCCAAGGAAATTTTCATGTTGTCATTAAAATTTATTTGATAAGAGTTATATGGAGGCAGATACATTGACTCAAATTCCATGTATGGGTCCTGAAGATCACGTTTGAAACATTTACAGGACAATGGATCGTGTGAAAGAGTCATCCAGTAAGGATTTACATGAAAAAAATTTCGCCAAGGAAATTTTCATGTTGTCATTAAAATTTATTTGATAAGAGTTATATGGAGGCAGATACATTGACTCAAATTCCATGTATGGGTCCTGAAGATCACGTTTGAAACATTTACAGGACAATGGATCGTGTGAAAGAGTCATCCAGTAAGGATTTACATGAAAAAAAGTTTCGCCAAGGAAATTTTCATGTTGTCATTAAAATTTATTTGATAAGAGTTATATGGAGGCAGATACTTTGACTCAAATTCCATGTATGGGTCCTGAAGATCACGTTTGAAACATTTACAGGACAATGGATCGTGTGAAAGAGTCATCCAGTAAGGATTTACATGAAAAAAAGTTTCGCCAAGGAAATTTTCATGTTGTCATTAAAATTTATTTGATAAGAGTTATATGGAGGCAGATACATTGACTCAAATTCCATGTATGGGTCCTGAAGATCACGTTTGAAACATTTACAGGACAATGGATCGTGTGAAAGAGTCATCCAGTAAGGATTTACATGAAAAAAAGTTTCGCCAAGGAAATTTTCATGTTGTCATTAAAATTTATTTTATAAGAGTTATATGGAGGCAAATACATTGACTCAAATTCCATGTATGGGTCCTGAAGATCACGTTTGAAACATTTACAGGACAATGGATCGTGTGAAAGAGTCATCCAGTAAGGATTTACATGAAAAAAAGTTTCGCCAAGGAAATTTTCATGTTGTCATTAAAATTTATTTGATAAGAGTTATATGGAGGCAGATACATTGACTCAAATTCCATGTATGGGTCCTGAAGATCACGTTTGAAATATTTACAGGACAATGGATCGTGTGAAAGAGTCATCCAGTAAGGATTTACATGAAAAAAATTTCGCCAAGGAAATTTTCATGTTGTCATTAAAATTTATTTGATAAGAGTTATATGGAGGCAGATACATTGACTCAAATTCCATGTATAAGTCCTGAAGATCACGTTTGAAACATTTACAGGACAATGGATCGTGTGAAAGAGTCATCCAGTAAGGATTTACATGAAAAAAAGTTTCGCCAAGGAAATTTTCATGTTGTCATTAAAATTTATTTGATAAGAGTTATATGGAGGCAGATACATTGACTCAAATTCCATGTATGGGTCCTGAAGATCACGTTTGAAACATTTACAGGACAATGGATCATGTGAAAGAGCCATCCAGTAAGGATTTACATGAAAAAATAATTCGCCATGGAAATTTTCTCGTTGTCATTAAAATTCATTTGATAAGAGTTATAAGGGGGCAGATACAATGACTCATATTCCATGTATGGGTCCTGAAGATCACGTTTGAAACATTTACAGGACAATGGATCGTGCGAAAGAGTCATCCAGTAAGGATTTACATGAAAAAAATTTCGCCAAGGAAATTTTCATGTTGTCATTAAAATTTATTTGATAAGAGTTATATGGAGGCAGATACATTGACTCAAATTCCATGTATGGGTCCTGAAGATCACGTTTGAAATATTTACAGGACAATGGATCGTGTGAAAGAGTCATCCAGTAAGGATTTACATGAAAAAAATTTCGCCAAGGAAATTTTCATGTTGTCATTAAAATTTATTTGATAAGAGTTATCTGGAGGCAGATACATTGACTCAAATTCCATGTATGGGTCCTGAAGATCACGTTTGAAATATTTACAGGACAATGGATCATGTGAAAGAGCCATCCAGTAAGGATTTACATGAAAAAAAAATTCGCCATGGAAATTTTCTCGTTGTCATTAAAATTTATTTGATAAGAGTTATCTGGAGGCAGATACATTGACTCAAATTCCATGTATGGGTCCTGAAGATCACGTTTGAAACATTTACAGGACAATGGATCGTGTGAAAGAGTCATCCAGTAAGGATTTACATGAAAAAAAGTTTCGCCAAGGAAATTTTCATGTTGTCATTAAAATTTATTTGATAAGAGTTATATGGAGGCAGATACATTGACTCAAATTCCATGTATGGGTCCTGAAGATCACGTTTGAAACATTTACAGGACAATGGATCGTGTGAAAGAGTCATCCAGTAAGGATTTACATGAAAAAAATTTCGCCAAGGAAATTTTCATGTTGTCATTAAAATTTATTTGATAAGAGTTATATGGAGGCAGATACATTGACTCAAATTCCATGTATGGGTCCTGAAGATCACGTTTGAAACATTTACAGGACAATGGATCGTGCGAAAGAGTCATCCTGTAAGGATTTACATGAAAAAAAGTTTCGCCAAGGAAATTTTCATGTTGTCATTAAAATTTATTTGATAAGAGTTATATGGAGGCAGATACATTGACTCAAATTCCATGTATGGGTCCTGAAGATCACGTTTGAAACATTTACAGGACAATGGATCATGTGAAACAGCCAGTAAGGATTTACATGAAAAAATAATTCGCCATGGAAATTTTCTCGTTGTCATTAAAATTCATTTGATAAGAGTTATATGGGGGCAGATACAATGACTCAAATTCCATGTATGGGTCCTGAAGATCACGTTTGAAACATTTACAGGACAATCGATCCTGTGAAAGAGTCATCCAGTAAGGATTTACATGAAAAAAAGTTTCGCCAAGGAAATTTTCATGTTGTCATTAAAATTTATTTGATAAGAGTTATATGGAGGCAGATACATTGACTCAAATTCCATGTATGGGTCTTGAAGATCACGTTTGAAACATTTACAGGACAATGGATCGTGTGAAAGAGTCATCTAGTAAGGATTTACATGAAAAAAATTTCGCCAAGGAAATTTTCATGTTGTCATTAAAATTTATTTGATAAGAGTTATATGGAGGCAGATACATTGACTCAAATTCCATGTATGGGTCCTGAAGATCACGTTTGAAACATTTACAGGACAATGGATCGTGTGAAAGAGTCATCCAGTAAGGATTTACATGAAAAAAAGTTTCATGTTGTCATTAAAATTTATTTGATAAGAGTTATATGGAGGCAGATACTTTGACTCAAATTCCATGTATGGGTCCTGAAGATCACGTTTGAAACATTTACAGGACAATGGATCGTGTGAAAGAGTCATCCAGTAAGGATTTACATGAAAAAAAGTTTCGCCAAGGAAATTTTCATGTTGTCATTAAAATTTATTTGATAAGAGTTATATGGAGGCAGATACATTGACTCAAATTCCATGTATGGGTCCTGAAGATCACGTTTGAAACATTTACAGGACAATGGATCGTGTGAAAGAGTCATCCAGTAAGGATTTACATGAAAAAAAGTTTCGCCAAGGAAATTTTCATGTTGTCATTAAAATTTATTTGATAAGAGTTATATGGAGGCAAATACATTGACTCAAATTCCATGTATGGGTCCTGAAGATCACGTTTGAAACATTTACAGGACAATGGATCGTGTGAAAGAGTCATCCAGTAAGGATTTACATGAAAAAAAGTTTCGCCAAGGAAATTTTCATGTTGTCATTAAAATTTATTTGATAAGAGTTATATGGAGGCAGATACATTGACTCAAATTCCATGTATGGGTCCTGAAGATCACGTTTGAAACATTTACAGGACAATGGATCGTGTGAAAGAGTCATCCAGTAAGGATTTACATGAAAAAAATTTCACCAAGGAAATTTCCATGTATGGGTCCTGAAGATCACGTTTGAAACATTTACAGGACAATGGATCGTGCGAAAGAGTCATCCTGTAAGGATTTACATGAAAAAAAGTTTCGCCAAGGAAATTTTCATGTTGTCATTAAAATTTATTTGATAAGAGTTATATGGAGGCAGATACATTGACTCAAATTCCATGTATGGGTCCTGAAGATCACGTTTGAAACATTTACAGGACAATGGATCATGTGAAACAGCCAGTAAGGATTTACATGAAAAAATAATTCGCCATGGAAATTTTCTCGTTGTCATTAAAATTCATTTGATAAGAGTTATATGGGGGCAGATACAATGACTCAAATTCCATGTATGGGTCCTGAAGATCACGTTTGAAACATTTACAGGACAATCGATCCTGTGAAAGAGTCATCCAGTAAGGATTTACATGAAAAAAAGTTTCGCCAAGGAAATTTTCATGTTGTCATTAAAATTTATTTGATAAGAGTTATATGGAGGCAGATACATTGACTCAAATTCCATGTATGGGTCTTGAAGATCACGTTTGAAACATTTACAGGACAATGGATCGTGTGAAAGAGTCATCTAGTAAGGATTTACATGAAAAAAATTTCGCCAAGGAAATTTTCATGTTGTCATTAAAATTTATTTGATAAGAGTTATATGGAGGCAGATACATTGACTCAAATTCCATGTATGGGTCCTGAAGATCACGTTTGAAACATTTACAGGACAATGGATCGTGTGAAAGAGTCATCCAGTAAGGATTTACATGAAAAAAAGTTTCGCCAAGGAAATTTTCATGTTGTCATTAAAATTTATTTGATGAGAGTTATATGGAGGCAGATACATTGACTCAAATTCCATGTATGGGTCCTGAAGATCACGTTTGAAACATTTACAGGACAATGGATCGTGTGAAAGAGTCATCCAGTAAGGATTTACATGAAAAAAAGTTTCGCCAAGGAAATTTTCATGTTGTCATTAAAATTTATTTGATAAGAGTTATATGGAGGCAGATACAATGACTCAAATTCCATGTATGGGTCCTGAAGATCACGTTTGAAACATTTACAGGACAATGGATCGTGCGAAAGAGTCATCCAGTAAGGATTTACATGAAAAAAAGTTTCGCCATGGAAATTTTCATGTTGTCATTAAAATTTATTTGATAAGAGTTATATGGAGGCAGATACATTGACTCAAATTCCATGTATGGGTCCTGAAGATCACGTTCGAAATATTTACAGGACAATGGATCGTGTGAAAGAGTCATCCAGTAAGGATTTACATGAAAAAAATTTCGCCAAGGAAATTTTCATGTTGTCATTAAAATTTATTTGATAAGAGTTATCTGGAGGCAGATACATTGACTCAAATTCCATGTATGGGTCCTGGAGATCACGTTTGAAACATTTACAGGACAATGGATCATGTGAAAGAGCCATCCAGTAAGGATTTACATGAAAAAATAATTCGCCATGGAAATTTTCTCGTTGTCATTAAAATTCATTTGATAAGAGTTATATGGGGGCAGATACAATGACTCAAATTCCATGTATGGGTCCTGAAGATCACGTTTGAAACATTTACAGGACAATGGATCGTGTGAAAGAGTCATCCAGTAAGGATTTACATGAAAAAAAGTTTCGCCAAGGAAATTTTCATGTTGTCATTAAAATTTATTTGATAAGAGTTATATGGAGGCAGATACTTTGACTCAAATTCCATGTATGGGTCCTGAAGATCACGTTTGAAACATTTACAGGACAATGGATCGTGTGAAAGAGTCATCCAGTAAGGATTTACATGAAAAAAAGTTTCGCCAAGGAAATTTTCATGTTGTCATTAAAATTTATTTGATAAGAGTTATATGGAGGCAGATACATTGACTCAAATTCCATGTATGGGTCCTGAAGATCACGTTTGAAACATTTACAGGACAATGGATCGTGTGAAAGAGTCATCCAGTAAGGATTTACATGAAAAAAAGTTTCGCCAAGGAAATTTTCATGTTGTCATTAAAATTTATTTGATAAGAGTTATATGGAGGCAAATACATTGACTCAAATTCCATGTATGGGTCCTGAAGATCACGTTTGAAACATTTACAGGACAATGGATCGTGTGAAAGAGTCATCCAGTAAGGATTTACATGAAAAAAAGTTTCGCCAAGGAAATTTTCATGTTGTCATTAAAATTTATTTGATAAGAGTTATATGGAGGCAGATACATTGACTCAAATTCCATGTATGGGTCCTGAAGATCACGTTTGAAACATTTACAGGACAATGGATCGTGTGAAAGAGTCATCCAGTAAGGATTTACATGAAAAAAATTTCACCAAGGAAATTTTCATGTTGTCATTAAAATTTATTTGATAAGAGTTATGTGGAGGCAGATACATTGACTCAAATTCCATGTATGGGTCCTGAAGATCACGTTTGAAACATTTACAGGACAATGGATCGTGTGAAAGAGTCATCCAGTAAGGATTTACATGAAAAAAAGTTTCGCCAAGGAAATTTTCATGTTGTCATTAAAATTTATTTGATAAGAGTTATATGGAGGCAGATACATTGACTCAAATTCCATGTATGGGTCCTGAAGATCACGTTTGAAACATTTACAGGACAATGGATCATGTGAAAGAGCCATCCAGTAAGGATTTACATGAAAAAAAGTTTCGCCATGGAAATTTTCTCGTTGTCATTAAAATTCATTTGATAAGAGTTATATGGGGGCAGATACAATGACTCAAATTCCATGTATGGGTCCTGAAGATCACGTTTGAAACATTTACAGGACAATGGATCGTGTGAAAGAGTCATCCAGTAAGGATTTACATGAAAAAAAGTTTCGCCAAGGAAATTTTCATGTTGTCATTGAAATTTATTTGATAAGAGTTATATGGAGGCAGATACATTGACTCAAATTTCATGTATGGGTCCTGAAGATCACGTTTGAAACATTTACAAATTCCATGTATGGGTCCTGAAGATCACGTTTGAAACATTTACAGGACAATGGATCGTGTGAAAGAGCCATCCAATAAGGATTTACATGAAAAAAAGTTTCGCCAAGGAAATTTTCATGTTGTCATTAAAATTTATTTGATAAGAGTTATATGGAGGCAGATACATTGACTCAAATTCCATGTATGGGTCCTGAAGATCACGTTTGAAATATTTACAGGACAATGGATCGTGTGAAAGAGTCATCCAGTAAGGATTTACATGAAAAAAATTTCGCCAAGGAAATTTTCATGTTGTCATTAAAATTTATTTGATAAGAGTTATCTGGAGGCAGATACATTGACTCAAATTCCATGTATGGGTCCTGAAGATCACGTTTGAAACATTTACAGGACAATGGATCATGTGAAAGAGCCATCCAGTAAGGATTTACATGAAAAAATAATTCGCCATGGAATTTTTCTCGTTGTCATTAAAATTCATTTGATAAGAGTTATATGGGGGCAGATACAATGACTCAAATTCCATGTATGGGTCCTGAAGATCACGTTTGAAACATTTACAGGACAATGGATCGTGCGAAAGAGTCATCCAGTAAGGATTTACATGAAAAAAATTTCGCCAAGGAAATTTTCATGTTGTCATTAAAATTTATTTGATAAGAGTTATATGGAGGCAGATACATTGACTCAAATTCCATGTATGGGTCCTGAAGATCACGTTTGAAACATTTACAGGACAATGGATCGTGTGAAAGAGTCATCCAGTAAGGATTTACATGAAAAAAAGTTTCGCCAAGGAAATTTTCATGTTGTCATTAAAATTTATTTGATAAGAGTTATATGGAGGCAGATACATTGACTCAAATTCCATGTATGGGTCCTGAAGATCACGTTTGAAACATTTACAGGACAATTGATCGTGTGAAAGAGTCATCCAGTAAGGATTTACATGAAAAAAAGTTTCGCCAAGGAAATTTTCATGTTGTCATTAAAATTTATTTGATAAGAGTTATATGGAGGCAGATACATTGACTCAAATTCCATGTATGGGTCCTGAAGATCACGTTTGAAACATTTACAGGACAATGGATCGTGTGAAAGAGTCATCCAGTAAGGATTTACATGAAAAAAATTCATGTTTTCATTAAAATGCATTTGATAAGAGTTATATGGAGGCAGATCCATTGACTCAAATTCCATGTATGGGTCCTGAAGATCACGTTTGAAACATTTACAGGACAATGGATCGTGTGAAAGAGCCGTTTGAATCACATTTGTTTGTCACATTTGTGATCACGTTTGAAATATTTACAGGACAATGGATCGTGTGAAAGAGTCATCCAGTAAGGATTTACATGAAAAAAATTTCGCCAAGGAAATTTTCATGTTGTCATTAAAATTTATTTGATAAGAGTTATCTGGAGGCAGATACATTGACTCAAATTCCATGTATGGGTCCTGAAGATCACGTTTGAAACATTTACAGGACAATGGATCATGTGAAAGAGCCATCCAGTAAGGATTTACATGAAAAAATAATTCGCCATGGAATTTTTCTCGTTGTCATTAAAATTCATTTGATAAGAGTTATATGGGGGCAGATACAATGACTCAAATTCCATGTATGGGTCCTGAAGATCACGTTTGAAACATTTACAGGACAATGGATCGTGCGAAAGAGTCATCCAGTAAGGATTTACATGAAAAAAAGTTTCGCCAAGGAAATTTTCATGTTGTCATTAAAATTTATTTGATAAGAGTTATATGGAGGCAGATACATTGACTCAAATTCCATGTATGGGTCCTGAAGATCACGTTTGAAACATTTACAGGACAATGGATCGTGTGAAAGAGTCATCCAGTAAGGATTTACATGAAAAAAAGTTTCGCCAAGGAAATTTTCATGTTGTCATTAAAATTTATTTGATAAGAGTTATATGGAGGCAGATACATTGACTCAAATTCCATGTATGGGTCCTGAAGATCACGTTTGAAACATTTACAGGACAATGGATCGTGTGAAAGAGTCATCCAGTAAGGATTTACATGAAAAAAAGTTTCGCCAAGGAAATTTTCATGTTGTCATTAAAATTTATTTGATAAGAGTTATATGGAGGCAGATACATTGACTCAAATTCCATGTATGGGTCCTGAAGATCACGTTTGAAACATTTACAGGACAATGGATCGTGTGAAAGAGTCATCCAGTAAGGATTTACATGAAAAAAAGTTTCGCCAAGGAAATTTTCATGTTGTCATTAAAATTTATTTGATAAGAGTTATATGGAGGCAGATACATTGACTCAAATTCCATGTATGGGTCCTGAAGATCACGTTTGAAACATTTACAGGACAATGGATCGTGTGAAAGAGTCATCCAGTAAGGATTTACATGAAAAAAATTCATGTTTTCATTAAAATGCATTTGATAAGAGTTATATGGAGGCAGATCCATTGACTCAAATTCCATGTATGGGTCCTGAAGATCACGTTTGAAACATTTACAGGACAATGGATCGTGTGAAAGAGCCATCCAGGAAGGATTTACATGAAAAAAAGTTTCGCCAAGGAAATTTTCATGTTGTCATTAAAATTTATTTGATAAGAGTTATATGGAGGCAGATACATTGACTCAAATTCCATGTATGGGTCCTGAAGATCACGTTTGAAATATTTACAGGACAATGGATCGTGTGAAAGAGTCATCCAGTAAGGATTTACATGAAAAAAATTTCGCCAAGGAAATTTTCATGTTGTCATTAAAATTTATTTGATAATAGTTATCTGGAGGCAGATACATTGACTCAAATTCCATGTATGGGTCCTGAAGATCACGTTTGAAACATTTACAGGACAATGGATCATGTGAAAGAGCCATCCAGTAAGGATTTACATGAAAAAATAATTCGCCATGGAATTTTTCTCGTTGTCATTAAAATTCATTTGATAAGAGTTATATGGGGGCAGATACAATGACTCAAATTCCATGTATGGGTCCTGAAGATCACGTTTGAAACATTTACAGGACAATGGATCGTGCGAAAGAGTCATCCAGTAAGGATTTACATGAAAAAAATTTCGCCAAGGAAATTTTCATGTTGTCATTAAAATTTATTTGATAAGAGTTATATGGAGGCAGATACATTGACTCAAATTCCATGTATGGGTCCTGAAGATCACGTTTGAAAAATTTACAGGACAATGGATCGTGTGAAAGAGTCATCCAGTAAGGATTTACATGAAAAAAAGTTTCGCCAAGGAAATTTTCATGTTGTCATTAAAATTTATTTGATAAGAGTTATATGGAGGCAGATACATTGACTCAAATTCCATGTATGGGTCCTGAAGATCACGTTTGAAACATTTACAGGACAATGGATCGTGTGAAAGAGTCATCCAGTAAGGATTTACATGAAAAAAAGTTTCGCCAAGGAAATTTTCATGTTGTCATTAAAATTTATTTGATAAGAGTTATATGGAGGCAGATACATTGACTCAAATTCCATGTATGGGTCCTGAAGATCACGTTTGAAACATTTACAGGACAATGGATCGTGTGAAAGAGTCATCCAGTAAGGATTTACATGAAAAAAAGTTTCGCCAAGGAAATTTTCATGTTGTCATTAAAATTTATTTGATAAGAGTTATATGGAGGCAGATACATTGACTCAAATTCCATGTATGGGTCCTGAAGATCACGTTTGAAACATTTACAGGACAATGGATCGTGTGAAAGAGTCATCCAGTAAGGATTTACATGAAAAAAAGTTTCGCCAAGGAAATTTTCATGTTGTCATTAAAATTTATTTGATAAGAGTTATATGGAGGCAGATACATTGACTCAAATTCCATGTATGGGTCCTGAAGATCACGTTTGAAACATTTACAGGACAATGGATCGTGTGAAAGAGTCATCCAGTAAGGATTTACATGAAAAAAATTCATGTTGTCATTAAAATGCATTTGATAAGAGTTATATGGAGGCAGATCCATTGACTCAAATTCCATGTATGGGTCCTGAAGATCACGTTTGAAACATTTACAGGACAATGGATCGTGTGAAAGAGTCATCCAGTAAGGATTTACATGAAAAAAAGTTTCGCCAAGGAAATTTTCATGTTGTCATTAAAATTTATTTGATAAGAGTTATATGGAGGCAGATACATTGACTCAAATTCCATGTATGGGTCCTGAAGATCACGTTTGAAACATTTACAGGACAATGGATCGTGTGAAAGAGTCATCCAGTAAGGATTTACATGAAAAAAAGTTTCGCCAAGGAAATTTTCATGTTGTCATTAAAATTTATTTGATAAGAGTTATATGGAGGCAGATACATTGACTCAAATTCCATGTATGGGTCCTGAAGATCACGTTTGAAACATTTACAGGACAATGGATCGTGTGAAAGAGTCATCCAGTAAGTATTTACATGAAAAAAAGTTTCGCCAAGGAAATTTTCATGTTGTCATTAAAATTAATTTGATAAGAGTTATATGGAGGCAGATACATTGACTCAAATTCCATGTATGGGTCCTGAAGATCACGTTTGAAACATTTACAGGACAATGGATCGTGTGAAAGAGTCATCCAGTAAGGATTTACATGAAAAAAAGTTTCGCCAAGGAAATTTTCATGTTGTCATTAAAATTTATTTGATAAGAGTTATATGGAGGCAGATACATTGACTCAAATTCCATGTATGGGTCCTGAAGATCACGTTTGAAACATTTACAGGACAATGGATCGTGTGAAAGAGTCATCCAGTAAGGATTTACATGAAAAAAAGTTTCGCCAAGGAAATTTTCATGTTGTCATTAAAATTTATTTGATAAGAGTTATATGGAGGCAGATACATTGACTCAAATTCCATGTATGGGTCCTGAAGATCACGTTTGAAACATTTACAGGACAATGGATCGTGTGAAAGAGTCATCCAGTAAGGATTTACATGAAAAAAAGTTTCGCCAAGGAAATTTTCATGTTGTCATTAAAATTTATTTGATAAGAGTTATATGGAGGCAGATACATTGACTCAAATTCCATGTATGGGTCCTGAAGATCACGTTTGAAACATTTACAGGACAATGGATCGTGTGAAAGAGTCATCCAGTAAGGATTTACATGAAAAAAAGTTTCGCCAAGGAAATTTTCATGTTGTCATTAAAATTTATTTGATAAGAGTTATATGGAGGCAGATACATTGACTCAAATTCCATGTATGGGTCCTGAAGATCACGTTTGAAACATTTACAGGACAATGGATCGTGTGAAAGAGTCATCCAGTAAGGATTTACATGAAAAAAATTCATGTTTTCATTAAAATGCATTTGATAAGAGTTATATGGAGGCAGATCCATTGACTCAAATTCCATGTATGGGTCCTGAAGATCACGTTTGAAACATTTACAGGACAATGGATCGTGTGAAAGAGTCATCCAGTAAGGATTTACATGAAAAAGTTTCGCCAAGGAAATTTTCATGTTGTCATTAAAATTTATTTGATAAGAGTTATATGGGGGCAGATACAATGACTCAAATTCCATGTATGGGTCCTGAAGATCACGTTTGAAACATTTACAGGACAATGGATCGTGTGAAAGAGTCATCCAGTAAGGATTTACATGAAAAAAAGTTTCGCCAAGGAAATTTTCATGTTGTCATTAAAATTTATTTGATAAGAGTTATATGGAGGCAGATACATTGACTCAAATTCCATGTATGGGTCCTGAAGATCACGTTTGAAACATTTACAGGACAATGGATCATGTGAAACAGCCATACAGTAAGGATTTACATGAAAAAATAATTCGCCATGGAAATTTTCTCGTTGTCATTAAAATTCATTTGATAAGAGTTATATGGGGGCAGATACAATGACTCAAATTCCATGTATGGGTCCTGAAGATCACGTTTGAAACATTTACAGGACAATCGATCCTGTGAAAGAGTCATCCAGTAAGGATTTACATGAAAAAAAGTTTCGCCAAGGAAATTTTCATGTTGTCATTAAAATTTATTTGATAAGAGTTATATGGAGGCAGATACATTGACTCAAATTCCATGTATGGGTCTTGAAGATCACGTTTGAAACATTTACAGGACAATGGATCGTGTGAAAGAGTCATCTAGTAAGGATTTACATGAAAAAAATTTCGCCAAGGAAATTTTCATGTTGTCATTAAAATTTATTTGATAAGAGTTATATGGAGGCAGATACATTGACTCAAATTCCATGTATGGGTCCTGAAGATCACGTTTGAAACATTTACAGGACAATGGATCGTGTGAAAGAGTCATCCAGTAAGGATTTACATGAAAAAAAGTTTCGCCAAGGAAATTTTCATGTTGTCATTAAAATTTATTTGATGAGAGTTATATGGAGGCAGATACATTGACTCAAATTCCATGTATGGGTCCTGAAGATCACGTTTGAAACATTTACAGGACAATGGATCGTGTGAAAGAGTCATCCAGTAAGGATTTACATGAAAAAAAGTTTCGCCAAGGAAATTTTCATGTTGTCATTAAAATTTATTTGATAAGAGTTATATGGAGGCAGATACAATGACTCCAATTCCATGTATGGGTCCTGAAGATCACGTTTGAAACATTTACAGGACAATGGATCGTGCGAAAGAGTCATCCAGTAAGGATTTACATGAAAAAAAGTTTCGCCAAGGAAATTTTCATGTTGTCATTAAAATTTATTTGATAAGAGTTATATGGAGGCAGATACATTGACTCAAATTCCATGTATGGGTCCTGAAGATCACGTTCGAAATATTTACAGGACAATGGATCGTGTGAAAGAGTCATCCAGTAAGGATTTACATGAAAAAAATTTCGCCAAGGAAATTTTCATGTTGTCATTAAAATTTATTTGATAAGAGTTATCTGGAGGCAGATACATTGACTCAAATTCCATGTATGGGTCCTGAAGATCACGTTTGAAACATTTACAGGACAATGGATCATGTGAAAGAGCCATCCAGTAAGGATTTACATGAAAAAATAATTCGCCATGGAAATTTTCTCGTTGTCATTAAAATTCATTTGATTAGAGTTATATGGGGGCAGATACAATGACTCAAATTCCATGTATGGGTCCTGAAGATCACGTTTGAAACATTTACAGGACAATGGATCGTGTGAAAGAGTCATCCAGTAAGGATTTACATGAAAAAAAGTTTCGCCAAGGAAATTTTCATGTTGTCATTAAAATTTATTTGATAAGAGTTATATGGAGGCAGATACTTTGACTCAAATTCCATGTATGGGTCCTGAAGATCACGTTTGAAACATTTACAGGACAATGGATCGTGTGAAAGAGTCATCCAGTAAGGATTTACATGAAAAAAAGTTTCGCCAAGGAAATTTTCATGTTGTCATTAAAATTTATTTGATAAGAGTTATATGGAGGCAGATACATTGACTCAAATTCCATGTATGGGTGCTGAAGATCACGTTTGAAACATTTACAGGACAATGGATCGTGTGAAAGAGTCATCCAGTAAGGATTTACATGAAAAAAAGTTTCGCCAAGGAAATTTTCATGTTGTTATTAAAATTTATTTGATAAGAGTTATATGGAGGCAAATACATTGACTCAAATTCCATGTATGGGTCCTGAAGATCACGTTTGAAACATTTACAGGACAATGGATCGTGTGAAAGAGTCATCCAGTAAGGATTTACATGAAAAAAAGTTTCGCCAAGGAAATTTTCATGTTGTCATTAAAATTTATTTGATAAGAGTTATATGGAGGCAGATACATTGACTCAAATTCCATGTATGGGTCCTGAAGATCACGTTTGAAACATTTTCAGGACAATGGATCGTGTGAAAGAGTCATCCAGTAAGGATTTACATGAAAAAAATTTCACCAAGGAAATTTTCATGTTGTCATTAAAATTTATTTGATAAGAGTTATGTGGAGGCAGATACATTGACTCAAATTCCATGTATGGGTCCTGAAGATCACGTTTGAAACATTTACAGGACAATGGATCGTGTGAAAGAGTCATCCAGTAAGGATTTACATGAAAAAAAGTTTCGCCAAGGAAATTTTCATGTTGTCATTAAAATTTATTTGATAAGAGTTATATGGAGGCAGATACATTGACTCAAATTCCATGTATGGGTCCTGAAGATCACGTTTGAAACATTTACAGGACAATGGATCATGTGAAAGAGCCATCCAGTAAGGATTTACATGAAAAAAAGTTTCGCCATGGAAATTTTCTCGTTGTCATTAAAATTCATTTGATAAGAGTTATATGGGGGCAGATACAATGACTCAAATTCCATGTATGGGTCCTGAAGATCACGTTTGAAACATTTACAGGACAATGGATCGTGTGAAAGAGTCATCCAGTAAGGATTTACATGAAAAAAAGTTTCGCCAAGGAAATTTTCATGTTGTCATTAAAATTTATTTGATAAGAGTTATATGGAGGCAGATACATTGACTCAAATTTCATGTATGGGTCCTGAAGATCACGTTTGAAACATTTACAAATTCCATGTATGGGTCCTGAAGATCACGTTTGAAACATTTACAGGACAATGGATCGTGTGAAAGAGCCATCCAATAAGGATTTACATGAAAAAAAGTTTCGCCAAGGAAATTTTCATGTTGTCATTAAAATTTATTTGATAAGAGTTATATGGAGGCAGATACATTGACTCAAATTCCATGTATGGGTCCTGAAGATCACGTTTGAAATATTTACAGGACAATGGATCGTGTGAAAGAGTCATCCAGTAAGGATTTACATGAAAAAAATTTCGCCAAGGAAATTTTCATGTTGTCATTAAAATTTATTTGATAAGAGTTATCTGGAGGCAGATACATTGACTCAAATTCCATGTATGGGTCCTGAAGATCACGTTTGAAACATTTACAGGACAATGGATCATGTGAAAGAGCCATCCAGTAAGGATTTACATGAAAAAATAATTCGCCATGGAATTTTTCTCGTTGTCATTAAAATTCATTTGATAAGAGTTATATGGGGGCAGATACAATGACTCAAATTCCATGTATGGGTCCTGAAGATCACGTTTGAAACATTTACAGGACAATGGATCGTGCGAAAGAGTCATCCAGTAAGGATTTACATGAAAAAAATTTCGCCAAGGAAATTTTCATGTTGTCATTAAAATTTATTTGATAAGAGTTATATGGAGGCAGATACATTGACTCAAATTCCATGTATGGGTCCTGAAGATCACGTTTGAAACATTTACAGGACAATGGATCGTGTGAAAGAGTCATCCAGTAAGGATTTACATGAAAAAAAGTTTCGCCAAGGAAATTTTCATGTTGTCATTAAAATTTATTTGATAAGAGTTATATGGAGGCAGATACATTGACTCAAATTCCATGTATGGGTCCTGAAGATCACGTTTGAAACATTTACAGGACAATGGATCGTGTGAAAGAGTCATCCAGTAAGGATTTACATGAAAAAAAGTTTCGCCAAGGAAATTTTCATGTTGTCATTAAAATTTATTTGATAAGAGTTATATGGAGGCAGATACATTGACTCAAATTCCATGTATGGGTCCTGAAGATCACGTTTGAAACATTTACAGGACAATGGATCGTGTGAAAGAGTCATCCAGTAAGGATTTACATGAAAAAAATTCATGTTTTCATTAAAATGCATTTGATAAGAGTTATATGGAGGCAGATCCATTGACTCAAATTCCATGTATGGGTCCTGAAGATCACGTTTGAAACATTTACAGGACAATGGATCGTGTGAAAGAGCCGTTTGAATCACATTTGTTTGTCACATTTGTGATCACGTTTGAAATATTTACAGGACAATGGATCGTGTGAAAGAGTCATCCAGTAAGGATTTACATGAAAAAAATTTCGCCAAGGAAATTTTCATGTTGTCATTAAAATTTATTTGATAAGAGTTATCTGGAGGCAGATACATTGACTCAAATTCCATGTATGGGTCCTGAAGATCACGTTTGAAACATTTACAGGACAATGGATCATGTGAAAGAGCCATCCAGTAAGGATTTACATGAAAAAATAATTCGCCATGGAATTTTTCTCGTTGTCATTAAAATTCATTTGATAAGAGTTATATGGGGGCAGATACAATGACTCAAATTCCATGTATGGGTCCTGAAGATCACGTTTGAAACATTTACAGGACAATGGATCGTGCGAAAGAGTCATCCAGTAAGGATTTACATGAAAAAAATTTCGCCAAGGAAATTTTCATGTTGTCATTAAAATTTATTTGATAAGAGTTATATGGAGGCAGATACATTGACTCAAATTCCATGTATGGGTCCTGAAGATCACGTTTGAAACATTTACAGGACAATGGATCGTGTGAAAGAGTCATCCAGTAAGGATTTACATGAAAAAAAGTTTCGCCAAGGAAATTTTCATGTTGTCATTAAAATTTATTTGATAAGAGTTATATGGAGGCAGATACATTGACTCAAATTCCATGTATGGGTCCTGAAGATCACGTTTGAAACATTTACAGGACAATGTATCGTGTGAAAGAGTCATCCAGTAAGGATTTAGATGAAAAAAAGTTTCGCCAAGGAAATTTTCATGTTGTCATTAAAATTTATTTGATAAGAGTTATATGGAGGCAGATACATTGACTCAAATTCCATGTATGGGTCCTGAAGATCACGTTTGAAACATTTACAGGACAATGGATCGTGTGAAAGAGTCATCCAGTAAGGATTTACATGAAAAAAATTCATGTTTTCATTAAAATGCATTTGATAAGAGTTATATGGAGGCAGATCCATTGACTCAAATTCCATGTATGGGTCCTGAAGATCACGTTTGAAACATTTACAGGACAATGGATCGTGTGAAAGAGCCATCCAGTAAGGATTTACATGAAAAAAAGTTTCGCCAAGGAAATTTTCATGTTGTCATTAAAATTTATTTGATAAGAGTTATATGGAGGCAGATACATTGACTCAAATTCCATGTATGGGTCCTGAAGATCACGTTTGAAATATTTACAGGACAATGGATCGTGTGAAAGAGTCATCCAGTAAGGATTTACATGAAAAAAATTTCGCCAAGGAAATTTTCATGTTGTCATTAAAATTTATTTGATAAGAGTTATCTGGAGGCAGATACATTGACTCAAATTCCATGTATGGGTCCTGAAGATCACGTTTGAAACATTTACAGGACAATGGATCATGTGAAAGAGCCATCCAGTAAGGATTTACATGAAAAAATAATTCGCCATGGAATTTTTCTCGTTGTCATTAAAATTCATTTGATTAGAGTTATATGGGGGCAGATACAATGACTCAAATTCCATGTATGGGTCCTGAAGATCACGTTTGAAACATTTACAGGACAATGGATCGTGCGAAAGAGTCATCCAGTAAGGATTTACATGAAAAAAATTTCGCCAAGGAAATTTTCATGTTGTCATTAAAATTTATTTGATAAGAGTTATATGGAGGCAGATACATTGACTCAAATTCCATGTATGGGTCCTGAAGATCACGTTTGAAACATTTACAGGACAATGGATCGTGTGAAAGAGTCATCCAGTAAGGATTTACATGAAAAAAAGTTTCGCCAAGGAAATTTTCATGTTGTCATTAAAATTTATTTGATAAGAGTTATATGGAGGCAGATACATTGACTCAAATTCCATGTATGGGTCCTGAAGATCACGTTTGAAACATTTACAGGACAATGGATCGTGTGAAAGAGTCATCCAGTAAGGATTTACATGAAAAAAAGTTTCGCCAAGGAAATTTTCATGTTGTCATTAAAATTTATTTGATAAGAGTTATATGGAGGCAGATACATTGACTCAAATTCCATGTATGGGTCCTGAAGATCACGTTTGAAACATTTACAGGACAATGGATCGTGTGAAAGAGTCATCCAGTAAGGATTTACATGAAAAAAATTCATGTTGTCATTAAAATGCATTTGATAAGAGTTATATGGAGGCAGATCCATTGCTCAAATTCCATGTATGGGTCCTGAAGATCACGTTTGAAACATTTACAGGACAATGGATCGTGTGAAAGAGTCATCCAGTAAGGATTTACATGAAAAAAATTTCGCCAAGGAAATTTTCATGTTGTCATTAAAATTTATTTGATAAGAGTTATATGGAGGCAGATACATTGACTCAAATTCCATGTATGGGTCCTGAAGATCACGTTTGAAACATTTACAGGACAATGGATCGTGTGAAAGAGTCATCCAGTAAGGATTTACATGAAAAAAAGTTTCGCCAAGGAAATTTTCATGTTGTCATTAAAATTTATTTGATAAGAGTTATATGGAGGCAGATACATTGACTCAAATTCCATGTATAGGTCCTGAAGATCACGTTTGAAACATTTACAGGACAATGGATCGTGTGAAAGGGTCATCCAGTAAGGATTTACATGAAAAAAAGTTTCGCCAAGGAAATTTTCATGTTGTCATTAAAATTTATTTGATAAGAGTTATATGGAGGCAGATACATTGACTCAAATTCCATGTATGGGTCCTGAAGATCACGTTTGAAACATTTACAGGACAATGGATCGTGTGAAAGAGTCATCCAGTAAGGATTTACATGAAAAAAATTCATGTTGTCATTAAAATGCATTTGATAAGAGTTATATGGAGGCAGATCCATTGACTCAAATTCCATGTATGGGTCCTGAAGATCACGTTTGAAACATTTACAGGACAATGGATCGTGTGAAAGAGTCATCCAGTAAGGATTTACATGAAAAAAAGTTTCGCCAAGGAAATTTTCATGTTGTCATTAAAATTTATTTGATAAGAGTTATATGGAGGCAGATACATTGACTCAAATTCCATGTATGGGTCCTGAAGATCACGTTTGAAACATTTACAGGACAATGGATCGTGTGAAAGAGTCATCCAGTAAGGATTTACATGAAAAAAAGTTTCGCCAAGGAAATTTTCATGTTGTCATTAAAATTTATTTGATAAGAGTTATATGGAGGCAGATACATTGACTCAAATTCCATGTATGGGTCCTGAAGATCACGTTTGAAACATTTACAGGACAATGGATCGTGTGAAAGAGTCATCCAGTAAGTATTTACATGAAAAAAAGTTTCGCCAAGGAAATTTTAATGTTGTCATTAAAATTTATTTGATAAGAGTTATATGGAGGCAGATACATTGACTCAAATTCCATGTATGGGTCCTGAAGATCACGTTTGAAACATTTACAGGACAATGGATCGTGTGAAAGAGTCATCCAGTAAGGATTTACATGAAAAAAAGTTTCGCCAAGGAAATTTTCATGTTGTCATTAAAATTTATTTGATAAGAGTTATATGGAGGCAGATACATTGACTCAAATTCCATGTATGGGTCCTGAAGATCACGTTTGAAACATTTACAGGACAATGGATCGTGTGAAAGAGTCATCCAGTAAGGATTTACATGAAAAAAAGTTTCGCCAAGGAAATTTTCATGTTGTCATTAAAATTTATTTGATAAGAGTTATATGGAGGCAGATACATTGACTCAAATTCCATGTATGGGTCCTGAAGATCACGTTTGAAACATTTACAGGACAATGGATCGTGTGAAAGAGTCATCCAGTAAGGATTTACATGAAAAAAAGTTTCGCCAAGGAAATTTTCATGTTGTCATTAAAATTTATTTGATAAGAGTTATATGGAGGCAGATACATTGACTCAAATTCCATGTATGGGTCCTGAAGATCACGTTTGAAACATTTACAGGACAATGGATCGTGTGAAAGAGTCATCCAGTAAGGATTTACATGAAAAAAATTCATGTTGTCATTAAAATTTATTTGATAAGAGTTATATGGAGGCAGATACATTGACTCAAATTCCATGTATGGGTCCTGAAGATCACGTTTGAAACATTTACAGGACAATGGATCGTGTGAAAGAGTCATCCAGTAAGTATTTACATGAAAAAAAGTTTCGCCAAGGAAATTTTCATGTTGTCATTAAAATTTATTTGATAAGAGTTATATGGAGGCAGATACATTGACTCAAATTCCATGTATGGGTCCTGAAGATCACGTTTGAAACATTTACAGGACAATGGATCGTGTGAAAGAGTCATCCAGTAAGGATTTACATGAAAAAAATTTCGCCAAGGAAATTTTCATGTTGTCATTAAAATTTATTTGATAAGAGTTATATGGAGGCAGATACATTGACTCAAATTCCATGTATGGGTCCTGAAGATCACGTTTGAAACATTTACAGGACAATGGATCGTGCGAAAGAGTCATCCAGTAAGGATTTACATGAAAAAAATTTCGCCAAGGAAATTTTCATGTTGTCATTAAAATTTATTTGATAAGAGTTATATGGAGGCAGATACATTGACTCAAATTCCATGTATGGGTCCTGAAGATCACGTTTGAAACATTTACAGGACAATGGATCGTGTGAAAGAGTCATCCAGTAAGGATTTACATGAAAAAAAGTTTCGCCAAGGAAATTTTCATGTTGTCATTAAAATTTATTTGATAAGAGTTATATGGAGGCAGATACATTGACTCAAATTCCATGTATGGGTCCTGAAGATCACGTTTGAAACATTTACAGGACAATGGATCGTGTGAAAGAGTCATCCAGTAAGGATTTACATGAAAAAAAGTTTCGCCAAGGAAATTTTCATGTTGTCATTAAAATTTATTTGATAAGAGTTATATGGAGGCAGATACATTGACTCAAATTCCATGTATGGGTCCTGAAGATCACGTTTGAAACATTTACAGGACAATGGATCGTGTGAAAGAGTCATCCAGTAAGGATTTACATGAAAAAAATTTCGCCAAGGAAATTTTCATGTTGTCATTAAAATTTATTTGATAAGAGTTATATGGAGGCAGATACATTGACTCAAATTCCATGTATGGGTCCTGAAGATCACGTTTGAAATATTTACAGGACAATGGATCGTGTGAAAGAGTCATCCAGTAAGGATTTACATGAAAAAAATTTCGCCAAGGAAATTTTCATGTTGTCATTAAAATTTATTTGATAAGAGTTATATGGAGGCAGATACATTGACTCAAATTCCATGTATGGGTCCTGAAGATCACGTTTGAAACATTTACAGGACAATGGATCGTGTGAAAGAGTCATCCAGTAAGGATTTACATGAAAAAAAGTTTCGCCAAGGAAATTTTCATGTTGTCATTAAAATTTATTTGATAAGAGTTATATGGAGGCAGATACATTGACTCAAATTCCATGTATGGGTCCTGAAGATCACGTTTGAAACATTTACAGGACAATGGATCGTGTGAAAGAGTCATCCAGTAAGGATTTACATGAAAAAAAGTTTCGCCAAGGAAATTTTCATGTTGTCATTAAAATTTATTTGATAAGAGTTATATGGAGGCAGATACATTGACTCAAATTCCATGTATGGGTCCTGAAGATCACGTTTGAAACATTTACAGGACAATGGATCGTGTGAAAGAGTCATCCAGTAAGGATTTACATGAAAAAAAGTTTCGCCAAGGAAATTTTCATGTTGTCATTAAAATTTATTTGATAAGAGTTATATGGAGGCAGATACATTGACTCAAATTCCATGTATGGGTCCTGAAGATCACGTTTGAAACATTTACAGGACAATGGATCGTGTGAAAGAGTCATCCAGTAAGGATTTACATGAAAAAAATTTCGCCAAGGAAATTTTCATGTTGTCATTAAAATTTATTTGATAAGAGTTATCTGGAGGCAGATACATTGACTCAAATTCCATGTATGGGTCCTGAAGATCACGTTTGAAACATTTACAGGACAATGGATCGTGTGAAAGAGTCATCCAGTAAGGATTTACATGAAAAAAATTTCGCCAAGGAAATTTTCATGTTGTCATTAAAATTTATTTGATAAGAGTTATATGGAGGCAGATACATTGACTCAAATTCCATGTATGGGTCCTGAAGATCACGTTTGAAACATTTACAGGACAATGGATCGTGTGAAAGAGTCATCCAGTAAGGATTTACATGAAAAAAAGTTTCGCCAAGGAAATTTTCATGTTGTCATTAAAATTTATTTGATAAGAGTTATATGGAGGCAGATACATTGACTCAAATTCCATGTATGGGTCCTGAAGATCACGTTTGAAACATTTACAGGACAATGGATCGTGTGAAAGAGTCATCCAGTAAGTATTTACATGAAAAAAAGTTTCGCCAAGGAAATTTTCATGTTGTCATTAAAATTTATTTGATAAGAGTTATATGGAGGCAGATACATTGACTCAAATTCCATGTATGGGTCCTGAAGATCACGTTTGAAACATTTACAGGACAATGGATCGTGTGAAAGAGTCATCCAGTAAGGATTTACATGAAAAAAATTTCGCCAAGGAAATTTTCATGTTGTCATTAAAATTTATTTGATAAGAGTTATATGGAGGCAGATACATTGACTCAAATTCCATGTATGGGTCCTGAAGATCACGTTTGAAACATTTACAGGACAATGGATCGTGTGAAAGAGTCATCCAGTAAGGATTTACATGAAAAAAAGTTTCGCCATGGAAATTTTCATGTTGTCATTAAAATTTATTTGATAAGAGTTATATGGAGGCAGATACATTGACTCAAATTCCATGTATGGGTCCTGAAGATCACGTTTGAAACATTTACAGGACAATGGATCGTGTGAAAGAGTCATCCAGTAAGGATTTACATGAAAAAAAGTTTCGCCAAGGAAATTTTCATGTTGTCATTAAAATTTATTTGATAAGAGTTATATGGAGGCAGATACATTGACTCAAATTCCATGTATGGGTCCTGAAGATCACGTTTGAAACATTTACAGGACAATGGATCGTGTGAAAGAGTCATCCAGTAAGGATTTACATGAAAAAATTTCGCCAAGGAAATTTTCATGTTGTCATTAAAATTTTTTTGATAAGAGTTATATGGAGGCAGATACATTGACTCAAATTCCATGTATGGGTCCTGAAGATCACGTTTGAAATATTTACAGGACAATGGATCGTGTGAAAGAGTCATCCAGTAAGGATTTACATGAAAAAAATTTCGCCAAGGAAATTTTCATGTAGTCATTAAAATTTATTTGATAAGAGTTATCTGGAGGCAGATACATTGACTCAAATTCCATGTATGGGTCCTGAAGATCACGTTTGAAACATTTACAGGACAATGGATCGTGTGAAAGAGTCATCCAGTAAGGATTTACATGAAAAAAAGTTTCGCCAAGGAAATTTTCATGTTGTCATTAAAATTTATTTGATAAGAGTTATATGGGGGCAGATACAATGACTCAAATTCCATGTATGGGTCCTGAAGATCACGTTTGAAACATTTACAGGACAATGGATCGTGTGAAAGAGTCATCCAGTAAGGATTTACATGAAAAAAAGTTTCGCCAAGGAAATTTTCATGTTGTCATTAAAATTTATTTGATAAGAGTTATATGGAGGCAGATACATTGACTCAAATTCCATGTATGGGTCCTGAAGATCACGTTTGAAACATTTACAGGACAATGGATCGTGTGAAAGAGTCATCCAGTAAGGATTTACATGAAAAAAAGTTTCGCCAAGGAAATTTTCATGTTGTCATTAAAATTTATTTGATAAGAGTTATATGGAGGCAGATACATTGACTCAAATTCCATGTATGGGTCCTGAAGATCACGTTTGAAACATTTACAGGACAATGGATCGTGTGAAAGAGTCATCCAGTAAGGATTTACATGAAAAAAAGTTTCGCCAAGGAAATTTTCATGTTGTCATTAAAATTTATTTGATAAGAGTTATATGGAGGCAGATACATTGACTCAAATTCCATGTATGGGTTCTGAAGATCACGTTTGAAACATTTACAGGACAATGGATCGTGTGAAAGAGTCATCCAGTAAGGATTAACATGAAAAAAATTTCGCCAAGGAAATTTTCATGATGTCATTAAAATTTATTTGACAAGAGTTATATGGAGGCAGATACATTGACTCAAATTCCATGTATGGGTCCTGAAGATCACGTTTGAAACATTTACAGGACAATGGATCGTGTGAAAGAGTCATCCAGTAAGGATTTACATGAAAAAAAGTTTCGCCAAGGAAATTTTCATGTTGTCTTTAAAATTTATTTGATAAGAGTTATATGGGGGCAGATACATTGACTCAAATTCCATGTATGGGTCCTGAAGATTACGTTTGAAACATTTACAGGACAATGGATCGTGTGAAAGAGTCATCCAGTAAGGATTTACATGAAAAAAAGTTTCGCCAAGGAAATTTTCATGTTGTCATTAAAATTTATTTGATAAGAGTTATATGGAGGCAGATACATTGACTCAAATTCCATGTATGGGTCCTGAAGATCACGTTTGAAACATTCACAGGACAATGGATCGTGTGAAAGAGTCATCCAGTAAGGATTTACATGAAAAAAAGTTTCGCCAAGGAAATTTTCATGTTGTCATTAAAATTTATTTGATAAGAGTTATATGGAGGCAGATACATTGACTCAAATTCCATGTATGGGTCCTGAAGATCACGTTTGAAACATTTACAGGACAATGGATCGTGTGAAAGAGTCATCCAGTAAGGATTTACATGAAAAAAAGTTTCGCCAAGGAAATTTTCATGTTGTCATTAAAATTTATTTGATAAGAGTTATATGGAGGCAGATACATTGACTCAAATTCCATGTATGGGTCCTGAAGATCACGTTTGAAACATTTACAGGACAATGGATCGTGTGAAAGAGTCATCCAGTAAGGATTTACATGAAAAAAATTTCGCCAAGAAAATTTTCATGTTGTCATTTAAATTTATATGATAAGAGTTATCTGGAGGCAGATACATTGACTCAAATTCCATGTATGGGTCCTGAAGATCACGTTTGAAATATTTACAGGACAATGGATCGTGTGAAAGAGTCATCCAGTAAGGATTTACATGAAAAAAATTTCGCCAAGGAAATTTTCATGTTGTCATTAAAATTTATTTGATAAGAGTTATATGGAGGCAGATACATTGACTCAAATTCCATGTATGGGTCCTGAAGATCACGTTTGAAACATTTACAGGACAATGGATCATGTGAAAGAGCCATCCAGTAAGGATTTACATGAAAAAATAACTCGCCATGGAAATTTTCTCGTTGTCATTAAAATTCATTTGATAAGAGTTATATGGGGGCAGATACAATGACTCAAATTCCATGTATGGGTCCTGAAGATCACGTTTGAAACATTTAGAGGACAATGGATCGTGCGAAAGAGTCATCCAGTAAGGATTTACATGAAAAAAATTTCGCCAAGGAAATTTTCATGTTGTCATTAAAATTTATTTGATAAGAGTTATATGGATCCAGATACATTGACTCAAATTCCATGTATGGGTCCTGAAGATCACGTTTGAAACATTTACAGGACAATGGATCGTGTGAAAGAGTCATCCAGTAAGGATTTACATGAAAAAAAGTTTCGCCAAGGAAATTTTCATGTTGTCATTAAAATTTATTTGATAAGAGTTATATGGAGGCAGATACATTGACTCAAATTCCATGTATGGGTCCTGAAGATCACGTTTGAAACATTTACAGGACAATGGATCGTGTGAAAGAGTCATCCAGTAAGGATTTACATGAAAAAAAGTTTCGCCAAGGAAATTTTCATGTTGTCATTAAAATTTATTTGATAAGAGTTATATGGAGGCAGATACATTGACTCAAATTCCATGTATGGGTCCTGAAGATCACGTTTGAAACATTTACAGGACAATGGATCGTGTGAAAGAGTCATCCAGTAAGGATTTACATGAAAAAAATTTCGCCAAGGAAATTTTCATGTTGTCATTAAAATTTATTTGATAAGAGTTATATGGAGGCAGATACATTGACTCAAATTCCATGTATGGGTCCTGAAGATCACGTTTGAAACATTTACAGGACAATGGATCGTGTGAAAGAGTCATCCAGTAAGGATTTACATGAAAAAATAATTCGCCATGGAAATTTTCTCGTTGTCATTAAAATTTATTTGATAAGAGTTATATGGAGGCAGATACATTGACTCAAATTCCATGTATGGGTCCTGAAGATCACGTTTGAAACATTTACAGGACAATGGATCGTGTGAAAGAGTCATCCAGTAAGGATTTACATGAAAAAAAGTTTCGCCAAGGAAATTTTCATGTTGTCATTAAAATTTTTTTGATAAGAGTTATATGGAGGCAGATACATTGACTCAAATTCCATGTATGGGTCCTGAAGATCACGTTTGAAATATTTACAGGACAATGGATCGTGTGAAAGAGCCATCCAGTAAGGAATCACGTAAAAAAAAATTTGACAAGGAAATTTTCTCGTTGTCATTAAAATTCATTTGATAAGAGTTATATGGGGGCAGATACATTGACTCAAATTCCATGTATGGGTCCTGAAGATCACGTTTGAAACATTTACAGGACAATGGATCGTGTGAAAGAGTCATCCAGTAAGGAATCACGTAAAAAAAAATTTGCCAAGGAAATTTTCTCGTTGTCATTAAAATTCATTTGATAAGAGTTATATGGGGGCAGATACATTGACTCAAATTCCATGTATGGGTCCTGAAGATTACGTTTGAAACATTTACAGGACAATGGATCGTGTGAAAGAGCCATCCAATAAGGATTCACATAGAAAAAAATTTGCCATGGAAATTTTCTCGTTGTCATTAAAATTTATTTGATAAGAGTTATATGGAGGCTGATACATTGACTCAAATTCCATGTATGGGTCCTGAAGATCACGTTTGAAACATTTACAGGACAATGGATCGTGTGAAAGAGTCATCCAGTAAGGAATCACATAAAAAAAAATTTGCCAAGGAAATTTTCTCGTTGTCATTAAAATTCATTTGATAAGAGTTATATGGGGGCAGATACATTGACTCAAATTCCATGTATGGGTCCTGAAGATTACGTTTGAAACATTTACAGGACAATGGATCGTGTGAAAGAGCCATCCAGTAAGGATTTACATAGAAAAAATTTTGCCATGGAAATTTTCTCGTTGTCATTAAAATTTATTTGATAAGAGTTATATGGAGGCTGATACATTGACTCAAATTCCATGTATGGGTCCTGAAGATCACGTTTGAAACATTTACAGGACAATGGATCGTGTGAAAGAGTCATCGAGTAAGGAATCACATAAAAAAAAATTTGCCAAGGAAATTTTCTCGTTGTCATTAAAATTCATTTGATAAGAGTTATATGGGGGCAGATACATTGACTCAAATTCCATGTATGGGTCCTGAAGATTACGTTTGAAACATTTACAGGACAATGGATCGTGTGAAAGAGCCATCCAGTAAGGATTTACATAGAAAAAATTTTGCCATGGAAATTTTCTCGTTGTCATTAAAATTTATTTGATAAGAGTTATATGGAGGCTGATACATTGACTCAAATTCCATGTATGGGTCCTGAAGATTACGTTTGAAACATTTACAGGACAATGGATCGTGTGAAAGAGCCATCCAGTAAGGAATCACATAAAAAAAATTTGCCAAGGAAATTTTCTCGTTGTCATTAAAATTCATTTGATAAGAGTTATATGGGGGCAGATACATTGACTCAAATTCCATGTATGGGTCCTGAAGATTACGTTTGAAACATTTACAGGACAATGGATCGTGTGAAAGAGCCATCCAGTAAGGATTTACATAGAAAAAATTTTGCCATGGAAATTTTCTCGTTGTCATTAAAATTTATTTGATAAGAGTTATATGGAGGCTGATACATTGACTCAAATTCCATGTATGGGTCCTGAAGATCACGTTCGAAACATTTACAGGACAATGGATCGTGTGAAAGAGTCATCCAGTAAGGATTTACATGAAAAAAAGTTTCGCCAAGGAAATTTTCATGTTGTCATTAAAATTTATTTGATAAGAGTTATATGGAGGCAGATACATTGACTCAAATTCCATGTATGGGTCCTGAAGATCACGTTTGAAACATTTACAGGACAATGGATCGTGTGAAAGAGTCATCCAGTAAGGATTTACATGAAAAAAAGTTTCGCCAAGGAAATTTTCATGTTGTCATTAAAATTTATTTGATAAGAGTTATATGGAGGCAGATACATTGACTCAAATTCCATGTATGGGTCCTGAAGATCACGTTTGAAACATTTACAGGACAATGGATCGTGTGAAAGAGTCATCCAGTAAGGATTTACATGAAAAAAATTTCGCCAAGTAATTTTTCATGTTGTCATTAAAATTTATTTGATAAGAGTTATATGGGGGCAGATGACTCAAATTCCATGTATGGGTCCTGCAAATCACGTTTGAAACATTTACAGGACAATGGATCGTGTGAAAGAGTCATCCAGTAAGGATTTACATGAAAAAAATTTCGCCAAGGAAATTTTCATGTTGTCATTAAAATTTATTTGATAAGAGTTATATGGGGGCAGATACAATGACTCAAATTCCATGTATGGGTCCTGAAGATCACCTTTGAAACATTTACAGGACAATGGATCGTGTGAAAGAGCCATCCAGTAAGGATTTACATAAAAAAATTTTTGCCAAGGAAATTTTCTCGTTGTCATTAAAATTCATTTGATAAGAGTTATATGGGGGCAGATACATTGACTCAAATTCCATGTATGGGTCCTGAAGATCACGTTTGAAATATTTACAGGACAATGGATCGTGTGAAAGAGCCATCCAGTAAGGATTTACATAGAAAAAATTTTGCCATGGAAATTTTCTCGTTGTCATTAAAATTTATTTGATAAGAGTTATATGGAGGCAGATACATTGACTCAAATTCCATGTATGGGTCCTGAAGATCACGTTTGAAACATTTACAGGACAATGGATCGTGTGAAAGAGTCATCCAGTAAGGATTTACATGAAAAAAAGTTTCGCCAAGGAAATTTTCATGTTGTCATTAAAATTTATTTGATAAGAGTTATATGGAGGCAGATACATTGACTCAAATTCCATGTATGGGTCCTGAAGATCACGTTTGAAACATTTACAGGACAATGGATCGTGTGAAAGAGTCATCCAGTAAGGATTTACATGAAAAAAATTTCGCCAAGGAAATTGTCATGTTGTCATTAAAATTTATTTGATAAGAGTTATCTGGAGGCAGATACATTGACTCAAATTCCATGTATGGGTCCTGAAGATCACGTTTGAAATATTTACAGGACAATGGATCGTGTGAAAGAGTCATCCAGTAAGGATTTACATGAAAAAAATTTCGCCAAGGAAATTTTCATGTTGTCATTAAAATTTATTTGATAAGAGTTATCTGGAGGCAGATACATTGACTCAAATTCCATGTATGGGTCCTGAAGATCACGTTTGAAACATTTACAGGACAATGGATCATGTGAAAGAGCCATCCAGTAAGGATTTACATGAAAAAATAATTCGCCATGGAAATTTTCTCGTTGTCATTAAAATTCATTTGATAAGAGTTATATGGGGGCAGATACAATGACTCAAATTCCATGTATGGGTCCTGAAGATCACGTTTGAAACATTTACAGGACAATGGATCGTGCGAAAGAGTCATCCAGTAAGGATTTACATGAAAAAAATTTCGCCAAGAAAATTTTCATGTTGTCATTAAAATTTATTTGATAAGAGTTATATGGAGGCAGATACATTGACTCAAATTCCATGTATGGGTCCTGAAGATCACGTTTGAAACATTTACAGGACAATGGATCGTGTGAAAGAGTCATCCAGTAAGGATTTACATGAAAAAATAATTCGCCATGGAAATTTTCTCGTTGTCATTAAAATTTATTTGATAAGAGTTATATGGAGGCAGATACATTGACTCAAATTCCATGTATGGGTCCTGAAGATCACGTTTGAAACATTTACAGGACAATGGATCGTGTGAAAGAGTCATCCAGTAAGGATTTACATGAAAAAAAGTTTCGCCAAGGAAATTTTTATGTTGTCATTAAAATTTATTTGATAAGAGTTATATGGAGGCAGATACATTGACTCAAATTCCATGTATGGGTCCTGAAGATCACGTTTGAAACATTTACAGGACAATGGATCGTGTGAAAGAGTCATCCAGTAAGGATTTACATGAAAAAAATTTCGCCAAGGAAATTTTCATGTTGTCATTAAAATTTATTTGATAAGAGTTATCTGGAGGCAGATACATTGACTCAAATTCCATGTATGGGTCCTGAAGATCACGTTTGAAACATTTACAGGACAATGGATCATGTGAAAGAGCCATCCAGTAAGGATTTACATGAAAAAATAATTCGCCATGGAAATTTTCTCGTTGTCATTAAAATTTATTTGATAAGAGTTATATGGAGGCAGATACATTGACTCAAATTCCATGTATGGGTCCTGAAGATCACGTTTGAAACATTTACAGGACAATGGATCGTGTGAAAGAGTCATCCAGTAAGGATTTACATGAAAAAAAGTTTCGCCAAGGAAATTTTCATGTTGTCATTAAAATTTATTTGATAAGAGTTATATGGAGGCAGATACATTGACTCAAATTCCATGTATGGGTCCTGAAGATCACGTATGAAATATTTACAGGACAATGGATCGTGTGAAAGAGTCATCCAGTAAGGATTTACATGAAAAAAATTTCGCCAAGGAAATTTTCATGTTGTCATTAAAATTTATTTGATAAGAGTTATATGGGGGCAGATACAATGACTCAAATGCCATGTATGGGTCCTGAAGATCACGTTTGAAACATTTACAGGACAATGGATCGTGTGAAAGAGTCATCCAGTAAGGATTTACATGAAAAAAATTTCGCCAAGGAAATTTTCATGTTGTCATTAAAATTTATTTGATAAGAGTTATATGGGGGCAGATACAATGACTCAAATTCCATGTATGGGTCCTGAAGATCACGTTTGAAACATTTACAGGACAATGGATCGTGTGAAAGAGCCATCCAGTAAGGAATTACATAAAAAAAAATTTGCCAAGGAAATTTTCATGTTGTCATTAAAATTCATTTGGTAAGAGTTATATGGGGGCAGATACATTGACTCAAATTCCATGTATGGGTCCTGAAGATCACGTTTGAAACATTTACAGGACAATGGATCGTGTGAAAGAGTCATCCAGTAAGGATTTACATGAAAAAAATTTCGCCAAGGAAATTTTCATGTTGTCATTAAAATTTATTTGATAAGAGTTATATGGAGGCAGATACATTGACTCAAATTCCATGTATGGGTCCTGAAGATCACGTTTGAAATATTTACAGGACAATGGATCGTGTGAAAGAGTCATCCAGTAAGGATTTACATGAAAAAAATTTCGCCAAGGAAATTTTCATGTTGTCATTAAAATTTATTTGATAAGAGTTATATGGGGGCAGATACAATGACTCAAATTCCATGTATGGGTCCTGAAGATCACGTTTGAAACATTTACAGGACAATGGATCGTGTGAAAGAGCCATCCAGTAAGGAATTACATAAAAAAAATTTTGCCAAGGAAATTTTCTCGTTGTCATTAAAATTCATTTGATAAGAGTTATATGGGGGCAGATACATTGACTCAAATTCCATGTATGGGTCCTGAAGATTACGTTTGAAACATTTACAGGACAATGGATCGTGTGAAAGAGCCATCCAGTAAGGATTTACATAGAAAAAATTTTGCCATGGAAATTTTCTCGTTGTCATTAAAATTTATTTGATAAGAGTTATATGGAGGCAGATACATTGACTCAAATTCCATGTATGGGTCCTGAAGATCACGTTTGAAACATTTACAGGACAATGGATCGTGTGAAAGAGTCATCCAGTAAGGATTTACATGAAAAAAAGTTACGCCAAGGAAATTTTCATGTTGTCATTAAAATTTATTTGATAAGAGTTATATGGAGGCAGATACATTGACTCAAATTCCATGTATGGGTCCTGAAGATCACGTTTGAAACATTTACAGGACAATGGATCGTGTGAAAGAGTCATCCAGTAAGGATTTACATGAAAAAAAGTTTCGCCAAGGAAATTTTCATGTTGTCATTAAAATTTATTTGATAAGAGTTATATGGGGGCAGATACATTGACTCAAATTCCATGTATGGGTCCTGAAGATTACGTTTGAAACATTTACAGGACAATGGATCGTGTGAAAGAGCCATCCAGTAAGGAATTACATAAAAAAAATTTTGCCAAGGAAATTTTCTCGTTGTCATTAAAATTCATTTGATAAGAGTTATATGGGGGCAGATACATTGACTCAAATTCCATGTATGGGTCCTGAAGATTACGTTTGAAACATTTACAGGACAATGGATCGTGTGAAAGAGCCATCCAGTAAGGATTTACATAGAAAAAATTTTGCCATGGAAATTTTCTCGTTGTCATTAAAATTTATTTGATAAGAGTTATATGGAGGCAGATACATTGACTCAAATTCCATGTATGGGTCCTGAAGATCACGTTTGAAACATTTACAGGACAATGGATCGTATGAAAGAGTCATCCAGTAAGGATTTACATGAAAAAAAGTTTCGCCAAGGAAATTTTCATGTTGTCATTAAAATTTATTTGATAAGAGTTATATGGAGGCAGATACATTGACTCAAATACCATGTATGGGTCCTGAAGATCACGTTTGAAACATTTACAGGACAATGGATCGTGTGAAAGAGTCATCCAGTAAGGATTTACATGAAAAAAAGTTTCGCCAAGGAAATTTTCATGTTGTCATTAAAATTTATTTGATAAGAGTTATATGGAGGCAGATACATTGACTCAAATTCCATGTATGGGTCCTGAAGATCACGTTTGAAACATTTACAGGACAATGGATCGTGTGAAAGAGTCATCCAGTAAGGATTTACGTGAAAAAAATTTCGCCAAGGAAATTTTCATGTTGTCATTAAAATTTATTTGATAAGAGTTATATGGAGGCAGATACATTGACTCAAATTCCATGTATGGGTCCTGAAGATCACGTTTGAAATATTTACAGGACAATGGATCGTGTGAAAGAGTCATCCAGTAAGGATTTACATGAAAAAAATTTCGCCAAGGAAATTTTCATGTTGTCATTAAAATTTATTTGATAAGAGTTATATGGGGGCAGATACAATGACTCAAATTCCATGTATGGGTCCTGAAGATCACGTTTGAAACATTTACAGGACAATGGATCGTGTGAAAGAGTCATCCAGTAAGGATTTACATGAAAAAAATTTCGCCAAGGAAATTTTCATGTTGTCATTAAAATTTATTTGATAAGAGTTATATGGGGGCAGATACAATGACTCAAATTCCATGTATGGGTCCTGAAGATCACGTTTGAAACATTTACAGGACAATGGATCGTGTGAAAGAGCCATCCAGTAAGGAATTACATAAAAAAAATTTTGCCAAGGAAATTTTCTCGTTGTCATTAAAATTCATTTGGTAAGAGTTATATGGGGGCAGATACAATGACTCAAATTCCATGTATGGGTCCTGAAGATCACGTTTGAAACATTTACAGGACAATGGATCGTGTGAAAGAGTCATCCAGTAAGGATTTACATGAAAAAAAGTTTCGCCAAGGAAATTTTCATGTTGTCATTAAAATTTATTTGATAAGAGTTATATGGAGGCAGATACATTGACTCAAATTCCATGTATGGGTCCTGAAGATCACGTTTGAAACATTTACAGGACAATGGATCGTGTGAAAGAGTCATCCAGTAAGGATTTACATGAAAAAAATTCGCCAAGGAAATTTTCATGTTGTCATTAAAATTTATTTGATAAGAGTTATATGGAGGCAGATACATTGACTCAAATTCCATGTATGGGTCCTGAAGATCACGTTTGAAATATTTACAGGACAATGGATCGTGTGAAAGAGTCATCCAGTAAGGATTTACATGAAAAAAATTTCGCCAAGGAAATTTTCATGTTGTCATTAAAATTTATTTGATAAGAGTTATATGGGGGCAGATACAATGACTCAAATTCCATGTATGGGTCCTGAAGATCACGTTTGAAACATTTATAGGACAATGGATCGTGTGAAAGAGCCATCCAGTAAGGAATCACATAAAAAAAATTTTGCCAAGGAAATTTTCTCGTTGTCATTAAAATTCATTTGATAAGATTTATATGGGGGCAGATACATTGACTCAAATTCCATGTATGGGTCCTGAAGACTACGTTTGAAACATTTACAGGACAATGGATCGTGTGAAAGAGCCATCCAGTAAGGATTTACATAGAAAAAATTTTGCCATGGAAATTTTCTCGTTGTCATTAAAATTTATTTGATAAGAGTTATATGGAGGCAGATACATTGACTCAAATTCCATGTATGGGTCCTGAAGATCACGTTTGAAACATTTACAGGACAATGGATCGTGTGAAAGAGTCATCCAGTAAGGATTTACATGAAAAAAAGTTTCGCCAAGGAAATTTTCATGTTGTCATTAAAATTTATTTGATAAGAGTTATATGGAGGCAGATACATTGACTCAAATTCCATGTATGGGTCCTGAAGATCACGTTTGAAACATTTACAGGACAATGGATCGTGTGAAAGAGTCATCCAGTAAGGATTTACATGAAAAAAAGTTTCGCCAAGGAAATTTTCATGTTGTCATTAAAATTTATTCGATAAGAGTTATATGGAGGCAGATACATTGACTCAAATTCCATGTATGGGTCCTGAAGATCACGTTTGAAACATTTACAGGACAATGGATCGTGTGAAAGAGTCATCCAGTAAGGATTTACATGAAAAAAATTTCGCCAAGGAAATTTTCATGTTGTCATTAAAATTTATTTCATAAGAGTTATATGGAGGCAGATACATTGACTCAAATTCCATGTATGGGTCCTGAAGATCACGTTTGAAACATTTACAGGACAATGGATCGTGTGAAAGAGTCATCCAGTAAGGATTTACATGAAAAAAATTTCGCCAAGGAAATTTTCATGTTGTCATTAAAATTTATTTGATAAGAGTTATCTGGAGGCAGATACATTGACTCAAATTCCATGTATGGGTCCTGAAGATCACGTTTGAAACATTTACAGGACAATGGATCATGTGAAAGAGCCATCCAGTAAGGAATTACATAAAAAATATTTTGCCAAGGAAATTTTCTCGTTGTCATTAAAATTCATTTGATAAGAGTTATATGGGGGCAGATACATTGACTCAAATTCCATGTATGGGTCCTGAAGATTACGTTTGAAACATTTACAGGACAATGGATCGTGTGAAAGAGTCATCCAGTAAGGATTTACATGAAAAAAAGTTTCGCCAAGGAAATTTTCATGTTGTCATTAAAATTTATTTGATAAGAGTTATATGGAGGCAGATACATTGACTCAAATTCCATGTATGGGTCCTGAAGATCACGTTTGAAACATTTACAGGACAATGGATCATGTGAAAGAGCCATCCAGTAAGGATTTACATGAAAAAATAATTCGCCATGGAAATTTTCTCGTTGTCATTAAAATTTATTTGATAAGAGTTATATGGAGGCAGATACATTGACTCAAATTCCATGTATGGGTCCTGAAGATCACGTTTGAAACATTTACAGGACAATGGATCGTGTGAAAGAGTCATCCAGTAAGGATTTACATGAAAAAAATTTCGCCAAAGAAAATTTTCATGTTGTCATTAAAATTTATTTGATAAGAGTTATATGGAGGCAGATACATTGACTCAAATTCCATGTATGGGTCCTGAAGATCACGTTTGAAACATTTACAGGACAATGGATCGTGTGAAAGAGTCATCCAGTAAGGATTTACATGAAAAAAATTTCGCCAAGGAAATTTTCATGTTGTCATTAAAATTTATTTGATAAGAGTTATATGGAGGCAGATACATTGACTCAAATTCCATGTATGGGTCCTGAAGATCACGTTTGAAACATTTACAGGACAATGGATCGTGTGAAAGAGCCATCCAGTAAGGATTTACATGAAAAAAAGTTTCGCCAAGGAAATTTTCATGTTGTCATTAAAATTTATTTGATAAGAGTTATATGGAGGCAGATACATTGACTCAAATTCCATGTATGGGTCCTGAAGATCACGTTTGAAATATTTACAGGACAATGGATCGTGTGAAAGAGTCATCCAGTAAGGATTTACATGAAAAAAATTTCGCCAAGGAAATTTTCATGTTGTCATTAAAATTTATTTGATAAGAGTTATCTGGAGGCAGATACATTGACTCAAATTCCATGTATGGGTCCTGAAGATCACGTTTGAAACATTTACAGGACAATGGATCATGTGAAAGAGCCATCCAGTAAGGATTTACATGAAAAAATAATTCGCCATGGAAATTTTCTCGTTGTCATTAAAATTTATTTGATAAGAGTTATATGGAGGCAGATACATTGACTCAAATTCCATGTATGGGTCCTGAAGATCACGTTTGAAACATTTACAGGACAATGGATCGTGTGAAAGAGTCATCCAGTAAGGATTTACATGAAAAAAAGTTTCGCCAAGGAAATTTTCATGTTGTCATTAAAATTTATTTGATAAGAGTTATATGGAGGCAGATACATTGACTCAAATTCCATGTATGGGTCCTGAAGATCACGTTTGAAACATTTACAGGACAATGGATCGTGTGAAAGAGTCATCCAGTAAGGATTTACATGAAAAAAAGTTTCGCCAAGGAAATTTTCATGTTGTCATTAAAATTTATTTGATAAGAGTTATATGGAGGCAGATACATTGACTCAAATTCCATGTATGGGTCCTGAATATCACGTTTGAAACATTTACAGGACAATGGATCGTGTGAAAGAGTCATCCAGTAAGGATTTACATGAAAAAAAGTTTCGCCAAGGAAATTTTCATGTTGTCATTAAAATTTATTTGATAAGAGTTTTATGGAGGCAGATACATTGACTCAAATTCCATGTATGGGTCCTGAAGATCACGTTTGAAACATTTACAGGACAATGGATCGTGTGAAAGAGTCATCCAGTAAGGATTTACATGAAAAAAATTTCGCCAAGGAAATTTTCATGTTGTCATTAAAATTTATTTGATAAGAGTTATATGGAGGCAGATACATTGACTCAAATTCTATGTATGGGTCCTGAAGATCACGTTTGAAACATTTACAGGACAATGGATCGTGTGAAAGAGTCATCCAGTAAGGATTTACATGAAAAAAAGTTTCGCCAAGGAAATTTTCATGTTGTCATTAAAATTTATTTGATAAGAGTTATCTGGAAGCAGATACATTGACTCAAATTCCATGTATGGGTCCTGAATATCACGTTTGAAACATTTACAGGACAATGGATCGTGTGAAAGAGTCATCCAGTAAGGATTTACATGAAAAAAATTCATGTTGTCATTAAAATGCATTTGATAAGAGTTATATGGAGGCAGATCCATTGACTCAAATTCCATGTATGGGTCCTGAAGATCACGTTTGAAACATTTACAGGACAATGGATCGTGTGAAAGAGTCATCCAGTAAGGATTTACATGAAAAAAAGTTTCGCCAAGGAAATTTTCATGTTGTCATTAAAATTTATTTGATAAGAGTTATATGGAGGCAGATACATTGACTCAAATTCCATGTATGGGTCCTGAAGATCACGTTTGAAACATTTACAGGACAATGGATCGTGTGAAAGAGTCATCCAGTAAGGATTTACATGAAAAAAATTTCGCCAAGGAAATTTTCATGTTGTCATTAAAATTTATTTGATAAGAGTTATATGGAGGCAGATACATTGACTCAAATTCCATGTATGGGTCCTGAAGATCACGTTTGAAATATTTACAGGACAATGGATCGTGTGAAAGAGTCATCCAGTAAGGATTTACATGAAAAAAATTTCGCCAAGGAAATTTTCATGTTGTCATTAAAATTTATTTGATAAGAGTTATATGGAGGCAGATACATTGACTCAAATTCCATGTATGGGTCCTGAAGATCACGTTTGAAACATTTACAGGACAATGGATCGTGTGAAAGAGTCATCCAGTAAGGATTTACATGAAAAAAAGTTTCGCCAAGGAAATTTTCATGTTGTCATTAAAATTTATTTGATAAGAGTTATATGGAGGCAGATACATTGACTCAAATTCCATGTATGGGTCCTGAAGATCACGTTTGAAATATTTACAGGACAATGGATCGTGTGAAAGAGTCATCCAGTAAGGATTTACATGAAAAAAATTTCGCCAAGGAAATTTTCATGTTGTCATTAAAATTTATTTGATAAGAGTTATATGGGGGCAGATACAATGACTCAAATTCCATGTATGGGTCCTGAAGATCACGTTTGAAACATTTACAGGACAATGGATCGTGTGAAAGAGCCATCCAGTAAGGAATAACATAAAAAAAATTTTGCCAAGGAAATTTTCTCGTTGTCATTAAAATTCATTTGGTAAGAGTTATATGGAGGCAGATACAATGACTCAAATTCCATGTATGGGTCCTGAAGATCACGTTTGAAACATTTACAGGACAATGGATCGTGTGAAAGAGTCATCCAGTAAGGATTTACATGAAAAAAAGTTTCGCCAAGGAAATTTTCATGTTGTCATTAAAATTTATTTGATAAGAGTTATATGGAGGCAGATACATTGACTCAAATTCCATGTATGGGTCCTGAAAATCACGTTTGAAACATTTACAGGACAATGGATCGTGTGAAAGAGTCATCCAGTAAGGATTTACATGAAAAAAATTCATGTTGTCATTAAAATGCATTTGATAAGAGTTATATGGAGGCAGATACATTGACTCAAATTCCATGTATGGGTCCTGAAGATCACGTTTGAAACATTTACAGGACAATGGATCGTGTGAAAGAGTCATCCAGTAAGGATTTACATGAAAAAAAGTTTCGCCAAGGAAATTTTCATGTTGTCAATAAAATTTATTTGATAAGAGTTATATGGAGGCAGATACATTGACTCAAATTCCATGTATGGGTCCTGAAGATCACGTTTGAAACATTTACAGGACAATGGATCGTGTGAAAGAGTCATCCAGTAAGGATTTACATGAAAAAAATTTCGCCATGGAAATTTTCATGTTGTCATTAAAATTTATTTGATAAGAGTTATCTGGAGGCAGATACATTGACTCAAATTCCATGTATGGGTCCTGAAGATCGCGTTTGAAACATTTACAGGACAATGGATCGTGTGAAAGAGTCATCCAGTAAGGATTTACATGATAAAAAGTTTCGCCAAGGAAATTTTCATGTTGTCATTAAAATTTATTTGATAAGAGTTATATGGAGGCAGATACATTGACTCAAATTCCATGTATGGGTCCTGAAGATCACGTTTGAAATATTTACAGGACAATGGATCGTGTGAAAGAGTCATCCAGTAAGGATTTACATGAAAAAAATTTCGCCAAGGAAATTTTCATGTTGTCATTAAAATTTATTTGATAAGAGTTATCTGGAGGCAGATACATTGACTCAAATTCCATGTATGGGTCCTGAAGATCACGTTTGAAACATTTACAGGACAATGGATCGTGTGAAAGAGTCATCTAGTAAGGATTTACATGAAAAAAAGTTTCGCCAAGGAAATTTTCATGTTGTCATTAAAATTTATTTGATAAGAGTTATATGGAGGCAGATACATTGACTCAAATTCCAGGGTCCTGAAGATCACGTTTGAAATATTTACAGGACAATGGATCGTGTGAAAGAGTCATCCAGTAAGGATTTACATGAAAAAAATTTCGCCAAGGAAATTTTCATGTTGTCATTAAAATTTATTTGATAAGAGTTATCTGGAGGCAGATACATTGACTCAAATTCCATGTATGGGTCCTGAAGATCACGTTTGAAACATTTACAGGACAATGGATCGTGTGAAAGAGTCATCCAGTAAGGATTTACATGAAAAAAATTTCGCCAAGGAAATTTTCATGTTGTCATTAAAATTTATTTGATAAGAGTTATCTGGAGGCATATACATTGACTCAAATTCCATGTATGGGTCCTGAAGATCACGTTTGAAATATTTACAGGACAATGGATCGTGTGAAAGAGTCATCCAGTAAGGATTTACATGAAAAAAATTTCGCCAAGGAAATTTTCATGTTGTCATTAAAATTTATTTGATAAGAGTTATATGGAGGCAGATACATTGACTCAAATTCCATGTATGGGTCCTGAAGATCACGTTTGAAACATTTACAGGACAATGGATCGTGTGAAAGAGTCATCTAGTAAGGATTTACATGAAAAAAAGTTTCGCCAAGGAAATTTTCATGTTGTCATTAAAATTTATTTGATAAGAGTTATATGGAGGCAGATACATTGACTCAAATTCCAGGGTCCTGAAGATCACGTTTGAAACATTTACAGGACAATGGATCGTGTGAAAGAGCCATCCAGTAAGGATTTACATGAAAAAAAGTTTCGCCAAGGAAATTTTCATGTTGTCATTAAAATTTATTTGATAAGAGTTATATGGAGGCAGATACATTGACTCAAATTCCATGTATGGGTCCTGAAGATCACGTTATTTTGCAATTTATTTATTTACATGTAATCAACAGACAATGTGTAGTCCCAATGATTAAAAACTATTCCTATTTCTAAGTATGTTTAAAAAATTTGTTTGAATTCTGCTACGCGTAATGTGAAAATCGAATCCGGCAGATACTCCATTGAAAGTTCGCTGTAGACCAATAATAGCACCGTTATATCCATAATTCGTACGGCTAAGAGGCAATCGAAGAAAGACGTTATTCCGAAGAGCTCTACTGCGTACATTTAAAGAAATTTCGCTGAGGAGTGCAGGGCAGTCTATTTTGTTGTTCAACATGTCGGCGATCAACATAGCACGGGACAAATTACGTCGAATGCCAAGGGTGTCGAGTCCAATCAATAATCCACGGCTTTCGTAGCTAGGCAACTCGTTGGGGTTATTCCAAGGTAGCTGTCGAAGAGCAAAACGGACGAATCTGCGCTGTATTGATTCTATTCGGTAGGAGCCGTTAAGGTAATATGGGTTCCATATCGTAGAGCAGTACTCGAGCGTTGTACGAATGAGTGAGCAATATAGAGACTTTAAACAGTAAATGTCTGTGAAATGTTTTGCTATTCTCATTACAAATCCTAAACTACGAGATGCCTTTGCTACAATAAAGTTGATATGCTGCTTGAAAGACAATTGCTCGTCTAGAATTACACCAAGATCCTTAACACACGTGGTTCTGTTGATCACTACTTCATCAAGGCAGTAGTTGTATCTTATAGGATTTTTTTTGCGTGTGAACGTGATGATTGAGCATTTATCAATGTTCAAAGCCATTCGATTTACCTCACACCACTTTGAAAAAATTTCAAGTTGGTGTTGGAGGAAAACAGCATCCTCGTTACTTCGAACTATTTGGAATAGCTTGAGATCATCAGCGAAAGATAAACGTGGACAATTTAGAGAAAGATTCACATCGTTAAAATACAGGAGGAAGATCAGAGGTCCGAGATGGCTGCCTTGTGGAATCCCAGAAGAAGCGATGAACTCTTTGGATACAGCGTCATTTATCTTGATTGCTAATCGGCGATTATTAAGGTATGAGGAAAACCAACGCAGCATGTTAGAACCAAATCCCAATCTGTCTAACTTAGCAACAGTAATGGCGTGGTTAATTTTGTCAAAGGCAGCGGAAAGGTCCGTGTAGATAACATCAGTTTGTAAACCGCAGGATATAGCATTCGTCACAAACGTCGTGAAAGTCAAGAGATTGGTAGCCGTGGACCGTTTCGGCGTAAACCCATGTTGTGTTTCTGCAATAAACCATTTACAATGGTTGAATATAGAATCAAGTACCACCATTTCGAAAAGCTTTGGAATAGCACTGAGCGACGTAATTCCACGGTAGTTGTCGATGTCTTTTTTGTCTCCTTTTTTATGAACTGGAAACATGTATGAAAACTTCCAGGAATCAGGGAAGATCCCAGATGTTAGCGATAAACGAAAAATTTGGCAGATAGGTGAAATTAAACCGATGGAGCTTTTTTTCACAAAGATTGCAGGAATACCATCGGGTCCGGAAGAGCTCGAAGATTTCATTTTGGCGATAGCCATTTTTACTGAATCTTCGTCAACACTGATAGTATCCAACAACTGATGTGATACTGGAACGTTCATTGCTGCTTGGGCGATTTGGTTCGGTGACAACACTTCATTGGAGAAAACGCTGGAAAACTTTTCGGAAAACAGTTGACAAATTTCATCTAGATTAGTTCCAACACTTATCCCATATACCATCGACGAAGGCAAATTCGATTCTTTTCGTTGGTCGTTTACGTATTTCCAAAAAGATTTAGGATCGGACTTCAATTTGTTCTGAACATTCCGAAGGTACCGTGCGTAGCAACGTTTTGCTGTCCTTTTATATAAAGAGTTGATGTGTACGTAGTTTGCACGCAGTGCATACCCGCCATGCTTGGAATATTTTTTTAACGCAGATCTTTTAGATGATTTTAATCGTTTCAATTCAGTAGTTTGCCATGGAGCTTGTCTGAAAGCATTACTTAGTCGTTTCGGCACATAATGATCTATAGCATACGTCAAAATATTGGAAAAAGTTTGAACAGCAAGATTTGCATCGTCTTTGTCGAGAACTTCACTCCAATCAATATTCGACAAAAAGTCGATAATTTTTCTATAGTCTGCTTTTTTATAATCATATCTGACGGTTCCATCCACATTGGAGCTATGAGACTGCCGAGAAGCTTCTATCTCAAGGCATAAAGGAGGATGGTGCTTTACATATTTCACCATAGGAACGGGTGCAGCAGCAATCTTGGGAGCGGAATCGGATTTACTCGAAAAACAAAGATCCAGTATTTTATTGTTTTCATTCGTCACGTGGTTGAATTGGCGCATCAGATTTGTGCTGTAACGATCAAGCAAACTGATACTGCCAGCATGAAAAGATGACTGCGAAGGATCCGCGAAAAGAAAGCCGTTCGAAGCTGGTTGCCATTTTAGATTGGGAAAATTAAAATCCCCAACGATTAATATTTCGTCGACAGGACAAGCGTAAGAGCATATCTCTTCGAGGGACAAAAGATGGGCATCGATCAACGGCAGGTCACGAGTACGGTCCGGCGGAAAATAAACCGCACAGAAAAAAGTTGAATAACTAGCCAACTTAATTTGTACCCATACCTGTTCAACGCAACTACCACTGGTACATTGGATTAGTTGTGCTTTTAGACGACGATGAACACCAACAAGTACGCCGCCACCAGTACTCTTCGTACTGTTGCTGGAACTACGATCCGTTCGGAAAACTTCATAGTTTTTACCGAGGACTTGCACAGACAGGGTGCAATCGTTAAGCCAGGTCTCCGTAAAAGCTATCACGTCGAAACATTCATCCGAGCAAGCCAACAAATACTCATCAATGCATGCATTCATACCACCAACGTTTTGGTAGTATACCCGGATACTCGAAAGACATGACTGATTCGCCGCCATAGAGTTGCCTATAAAATCGATTTGGAAGACCTCGTCCCCACTCCCACACACAGGACTGGGACGGCTGACGAACGCTGGCTGCAGTGGCTCGACTGTGGCGGGGGGATCAGAGGCTTCCATAATACCAGTGGCGCTGCATCCCAGTGATCGTTGATCTGGTGACAAACTGGAAGCGGGAAACAAATCAGCGATGGAATGATCCGACAAAAATGTATACTTGCCGAAATTAGAGGCTTGGAAGACCTCATCACCATTACCACCCACAGGACCGGGACGGCTGACGAACGCTGGCTGCAGTGGCTCGACTGTGGTGGTGGGATCAGAGGCTTCCATAATTTCACTTTCGGCGCGTCCCAGTATAAAACCTATAAAACGTTAGAAACATTTACAGGACAATGGATCGTGTGAAAGAGCCATCCAGTAAGGATTTACATGAAAAAAAGTTTCGCCAAGGAAATTTTCATGTTGTCATTAAAATTTATTTGATAAGAGTTATATGGAGGCAGATACATTGACTCAAATTCCATGTATGGGTCCTGAAGATCACGTTTGAAACATTTACAGGACAATGGATCGTGTGAAAGAGTCATCCAGTAAGGATTTACATGAAAAAAGTTTCGCCAAGGAAATTTTCATGTTGTCATTAAAATTTATTTGATAAGAGTTATATGGAGGCAGATACATTGACTCAAATTCCATGTATGGGTCCTGAAGATCACGTTTGAAACATTTACAGGACAATGGATCGTGTGAAAGAGTCATCCAGTAAGGATTTACATGAAAAAAATTTCGCCAAGGAAATTTTCATGTTGTCATTAAAATTTATTTGATAAGAGTTATATGGAGGCAGATACATTGACTCAAATTCCATGTATGGGTCCTGAAGATCACGTTTGAAACATTTACAGGACAATGGATCGTGTGAAAGAGTCATCCAGTAAGGATTTACATGAAAAAAATTTCGCCAAGGAAATTTTCATGTTGTCATTAAAATTTATTTGATAAGAGTTATATGGAGGCAGATACATTGACTCAAATTCCATGTATGGGTCCTGAAGATCACGTTTGAAACATTTACAGGACAATGGATCATGTGAAAGAGCCATCCAGTAAGGATTTACATGAAAAAAAGTTTCGCCAAGGAAATTTTCATGTTGCCATTAAAATTTATTTGATAAGAGTTATATGGAGGCAGATACATTGACTCAAATTCCATGTATGGGTCCTGAAGATCACGTTTGAAACATTTACAGGACAATGGATCGTGTGAAAGAGTCATCCAGTAAGGATTTACATGAAAAAAAGTTTCGCCAAGGAAATTTTCATGTTGTCATTAAAATTTATTTGATAAGAGTTATATGGAGGCAGATACATTGACTCAAATTCCATGTATGGGTCCTGAAGATCACGTTTGAAACATTTACAGGACAATGGATCGTGTGAAAGAGTCATCCAGTAAGGATTTACATGAAAAAAATTTCGCCAAGGAAATTTTCATGTTGTCATTAAAATTTATTTGATAAGAGTTATATGGAGGCAGATACATTGACTCAAATTCCATGTATGGGTCCTGAAGATCACGTTTGAAACATTTACAGGACAATGGATCATGTGAAAGAGCCATCCAGTAAGGATTTACATGAAAAAAAGTTTCGCCAAGGAAATTTTCATGTTGCCATTAAAATTTATTTGATAAGAGTTATATGGAGGCAGATACATTGACTCAAATTCCATGTATGGGTCCTGAAGATCACGTTTGAAACATTTACAGGACAATGGATCGTGTGAAAGAGTCATCCAGTAAGGATTTACATGAAAAAAAGTTTCGCCAAGGAAATTTTCATGTTGTCATTAAAATTTATTTGATAAGAGTTATATGAGGCAGATACATTGACTCAAATTCCATGTATGGGTCCTGAAGATCACGTTTGAAACATTTACAGGACAATGGATCGTGTGAAAGAGTCATCCAGTAAGGATTTACATGAAAAAAAATTCGCCAAGGAAATTTTCATGTTGTCATTAAAATTTATTTGATAAGAGTTATATGAGGCAGATACATTGACTCAAATTCCATGTATGGGTCCTGAAGATCACGTTTGAAACATTTACAGGACAATGGATCGTGTGAAAGAGCCATCGAGTAAGGATTTACATGAAAAAAATTTCGCCAAGGAAATTTTCATGTTGTCATTAAAATTTATTTGATAAGAGTTATATGGAGGCAGATACATTAACTCAAATTAAATGTATGGGTCCTGAAGATTACGTTTGAAATATTTACAGGACAATGGATCGTGTGAAAGAGTCATCCAGTAAGGATTTACATGAAAAAAAATTCGCCAAGGAAATTTTCATGTTGTCATTAAAATTTATTTGATAAGAGTTATATGGGGGCAGATACATTGACTCAAATTCCTTGTATGGGTCCTGAAGATCACGTTTGAAACATTTACAGGACAATGGATCATGTGAAAGAGCCATCCAGTAATAATTTACATGGAAAAAATTTCGCCAAGGAAATTTTCATGTTGTCATTAAAATTTATTTGATAAGAGTTATATGGAGGCAGATAGATTGACTCAAATTCCATGTATGGGTCCTGAAGATCACGTTTGAAACATTTACAGGACAATGGATCGTGTGAAAGAGTCATCCAGTAAGGATTTACATGAAAAAAATTTAGCCAAGGAAATTTTCATATTGTCATTAAAATTTATTTGATAAGAGTTATATGGAGGCAGATACATTGACTCAAATTCCATGTATGGGTCCTGAAGATCACGTTTGAAACATTTACAGGACAATGGATCATGTGAAAGAGCCATCCAGTAAGGATTTACATGAAAAAAAGTTTCGCCAAGGAAATTTTCATGTTGCCATTAAAATTTATTTGATAAGAGTTATATGGAGGCAGATACATTGACTCAAATTCCATGTATGGGTCCTGAAGATCACGTTTGAAACATTTACAGGACAATGGATCGTGTGAAAGAGTCATCCAGTAAGGATTTACATGAAAAAAAGTTTCGCCAAGGAAATTTTCATGTTGTCATTAAAATTTATTTGATAAGAGTTATATGAGGCAGATACATTGACTCAAATTCCATGTATGGGTCCTGAAGATCACGTTTGAAACATTTACAGGACAATGGATCGTGTGAAAGAGCCATCCAGTAAGGATTTACATGAAAAAAATTTCGCCAAGGAAATTTTCATGTTGTCATTAAAATTTATTTGATAAGAGTTATATGGAGGCAGATACATTGACTCAAATTAAATGTATGGGTCCTGAAGATCACGTTTGAAATATTTACAGGACAATGGATCGTATGAAAGAGTCATCCAGTAAGGATTTACATGAAAAAAAAATCGCCAAGGAAATTTTCATGTTGTCATTAAAATTTATTTGATAAGAGTTATCTGGAGGCAGATACATTGACTCAAATTCCATGTATGGGTCCTGAAGATCACGTTTGAAACATTTACAGGACAATGGATCGTGTGAAAGAGTCATCCAGTAAGGATTTACATGAAAAAAATTTCGCCAAGGAAATTTTCATGTTGTCATTAAAATTTATTTGATAAGAGTTATATGGAGGCAGATACATTGACTCAAATTCCATGTATGGGTCCTGAAGATCACGTTTGAAACATTTACAGGACAATGGATCATGTGAAAGAGCCATCCAGTAAGGATTTACATGAAAAAATAATTCGCCATGGAAATTTTCTCGTTGTCATTAAAATTCATTTGATAAGAGTTATATGGGGGCAGATACAATGACTCAAATTCCATGTATGGGTCCTGAAGATCACGTTTGAAACATTTACAGGACAATGGATCGTGTGAAAGAGTCATCCAGTAAGGATTTACATGAAAAAAAGTTTCGCCAAGGAAATTTTCATGTTGTCATTAAAATTTATTTGATAAGAGTTATATGGAGGCAGATACATTGACTCAAATTCCATGTATGGGTCCTGAAGATCACGTTTGAAACATTTACAGGACAATGGATCGTGTGAAAGAGTCATCCAGTAAGGATTTACATGAAAAAAAGTTTCGCCAAGGAAATTTTCATGTTGTCATTAAAATTTATTTGATAAGAGTTATATGGAGGCAGATACATTGACTCAAATTCCATGTATGGGTCCTGAAGATCACGTTTGAAACATTTACAGGACAATGGATCGTGTGAAAGAGTCATCCAGTAAGGATTTACATGAAAAAAATTTCGCCAAGGAAATTTTCATGTTGTCATTAAAATTTATTTGATAAGAGTTATATGGAGGCAGATACATTGACTCAAATTCCATGTATGGGTCCTGAAGATCACGTTTGAAACATTTACAGGACAATGGATCGTGTGAAAGAGTCATCCAGTAAGGATTTACATGAAAAAAATTTCGCCAAGGAAATTTTCATGTTGTCATTAAAATTTATTTGATAAGAGTTATATGGAGGCAGATACATTGACTCAAATTAAATGTATGGGTCCTGAAGATCACGTTTGAAATATTTACAGGACAATGGATCGTGTGAAACAGTCATCCAGTAAGGATTTACATGAAAAAAAATTCGCCAAGGAAATTTTCATGTTGTCATTAAAATTTATTTGATAAGAGTTATCTGGAGGCAGATACATTGACTCAAATTCCATGTATGGGTCCTGAAGATCACGTTTGAAACATTTACAGGACAATGGATCGTGTGAAAGAGTCATCCAGTAAGGATTTACATGAAAAAAATTTCGCCAAGGAAATTTTCATGTTGTCATTAAAATTTATTTGATAAGAGTTATATGGAGGCAGATACATTGACTCAAATTCCATGTATGGGTCCTGAAGATCACGTTTGAAACATTTACAGGACAATGGATCATGTGAAAGAGCCATCCAGTAAGGATTTACATGGAAAAAATTTCGCCAAGGAAATTTTCATGTTGTCATTAAAATTTATTTGATAAGAGTTATATGGAGGCAGATACATTGACTCAAATTCCATGTATGGGTCCTGAAGATCACGTTTGAAACATTTACAGGACAATGGATCGTGTGAAAGAGTCATCCAGTAAGGATTTACATGAAAAAAAGTTTCGCCAAGGAAATTTTCATGTTGTCATAAAAATTTATTTGATATGAGTTATCTGGAGGCAGATACATTGACTCAAATTCCATGTATTGGTCCTGAAGATCACGTTTGAAACATTTACAGGACAATGGATCATGTGAAAGAGCCATCCAGTAAGGATTTACATGAAAAAATAATTCGCCATGGAAATTTTCTCGTTGTCATTAAAATTCATTTGATAAGAGTTATATGGGGGCAGATACAATGACTCAAATTCCATGTATGGGTCCTGAAGATCACGTTTGAAACATTTACAGGACAATGGATCGTGTGAAAGAGTCATCCAGTAAGGATTTACATGAAAAAAAGTTTCGCCAAGGAAATTTTCATGTTGTCATTAAAATTTATTTGATAAGAGTTATATGGAGGCAGATACATTGACTCAAATTCCATGTATGGGTCCTGAAGATCACGTTTGAAACATTTACAGGACAATGGATCGTGTGAAAGAGTCATCCAGTAAGGATTTACATGAAAAAAATTTCACCAAGGAAATTTTCATGTTGTCATTAAAATTTATTTTATAAGAGTTATATGGAGGCAGATACATTGACTCAAATTCCATGTATGGGTCCTGGAGTTCACGTTTGAAACATTTACAGGACAATGGATCGTGTGAAAGAGTCATCCAGTAAGGATTTACATGAAAAAAAGTTTCGCCAAGAAATTTTTCATGTTGTCATTAAAATTTATTTGATAAGAGTTATCTGGAGGCAGATACATTGACTCAAATTCCATGTATGGGTCCTGAAGATCACGTTTGAAACATTTACAGGACAATGGATCATGTGAAAGAGCCATCCAGTAAGGATTTAAATGAAAAAATAATTCGCCATGGAAATTTTCTCGTTGTCATTAAAATTCATTTGATAAGAGTTATATGGAGGCAGATACAATGACTCAAATTCCATGTATGGGTCCTGAAGATCACGTTTGAAACATTTACAGGACAATGGATCGTGTGAAAGAGTCATCCAGTAAGGATTTACATGAAAAAAAGTTTCGCCAAGGAAATTTTCATGTTGTCATTAAAATTTATTTGATAAGAGTTATATAGAGGCAGATACATTGACTCAAATTCCATGTATGGGTCCTGAAGATCACGTTTGAAACATTTACAGGACAATGGATCGTGTGAAAGAGTTATCCAGTAAGGATTTACATGAAAAAAAGTTTCGCCAAGGAAATTTTCATGTTGTCATTAAAATTTATTTGATAAGAGTTATATGGAGGCAGATACATTGACTCAAATTACATGTATGGGTCCTGAAGATCACGTTTGAAACATTTACAGGACAATGGATCGTGTGAAAGAGTCATCCAGTAAGGATTTACATGAAAAAAAGTTTCGCCAAGGAAATTTTCATGTTGTCATTAAAATTTATTTGATAAGAGTTATATGGAGGCAGATACATTGACTCAAATTCCATGTATGGGTCCTGAAGATCACGTTTGAAACATTTACAGGACAATGGATCGTGTGAAAGAGTCATCCAGTAAGGATTTACATGAAAAAAAGTTTCGCCAAGAAAATTTTCATGTTGTCATTAAAATTTATTTGATAAGAGTTATATGGAGGCAGATACATTGACTCAAATTCCATGTATGGGTCCTGAAGATCACGTTTGAAACATTTACAGGACAATGGATCGTGTGAAAGAGTCATCCAGTAAGGATTTACATGAAAAAAATTTCGCCAAGGAAATTTTCATGTTGTCATTAAAATTTATTTGATAAGAGTTATATGGAGGCAGATACATTGACTCAAATTCCATGTATGGGTCCTGAAGATCACGTTTGAAATATTTTCAGGACAATGGATCGTGTGAAAGAGTCATCCAGTAAGGATTTACATGAAAAAAAATTTCGCCAAGGAAATTTTCATGTTGTCATTAAAATTTATTTGATAAGAGTTATATGGAGGCAGATACATTGACTCAAATTCCATGTATGGGTCCTAAATTTTCATGTTGTCATTAAAATTTATTTGATAAGAGTCATCTGGAGGCAGATACATTGACTCAAATTCCATGTATGGGTCCTGAAGATCACGTTTGAAACATTTACAGGACAATGGATCGTGTGAAAGAGTCATCCAGTAAGGATTTACATGAAAAAAAGTTTCGCCAAGGAAATTTTCATGTTGTCATTAAAATTTATTTGATAAGAGTTATATGGAGGCAGATACATTGACTCAAATTCCATGTATGGGTCCTGAAGATCACGTTTGAAATATTTACAGGACAATGGATCGTGTGAAAGAGTCATCCAGTAAGGATTTACATGAAAAAAAATTTCGCCAAGGAAATTTTCATGTTGTCATTAAAATTTATTTGATAAGAGTTATATGGAGGCAGATACATTGACTCAAATTCCATGTATGGGTCCTGAAGATCACGTTTGAAACATTTACAGGACAATGGATCATGTGAAAGAGCCATCCAGTAAGGATTTACATGAAAAAAATTTCGCCAAGGAAATTTTCATGTTGTCATTAAAATTTATTTGATAAGAGTTATATGGAGGCAGATACATTGAGTCAAATTCCATGTATGGGTCCTGGAGTTCACGTTTGAAACATTTACAGGACAATGGATCGTGTGAAAGAGTCATCCAGTAAGGATTTACATGAAAAAAAGTTTCGCCAAGAAATTTTTCATGTTGTCATTAAAATTTATTTGATAAGAGTTATCTGGAGGCAGATACATTGACTCAAATTCCATGTATGGGTCCTGAAGATCACGTTTGAAACATTTACAGGACAATGGATCATGTGAAAGAGCCATCCAGTAAGGATTTACATGAAAAAATAATTCGCCATGGAAATTTTCTCGTTGTCATTAAAATTCATTTGATAAGAGTTATATGGGGGCAGATACAATGACTCAAATTCCATGTATGGGTCCTGAAGATCACGTTTGAAACATTTACAGGACAATGGATCGTGTGAAAGAGTCATCCAGTAAGGATTTACATGAAAAAAAGTTTCGCCAAGGAAATTTTCATGTTGTCATTAAAATTTATTTGATAAGAGTTATATAGAGGCAGATACATTGACTCAAATTCCATGTATGGGTCCTGAAGATCACGTTTGAAACATTTACAGGACAATGGATCGTGTGAAAGAGTCATCCAGTAAGGATTTACATGAAAAAAAGTTTCGCCAAGGAAATTTTCATGTTGTCATTAAAATTTATTTGATAAGAGTTATATGGAGGCAGATACATTGACTCAAATTACATGTATGGGTCCTGAAGATCACGTTTGAAACATTTACAGGACAATGGATCGTGTGAAAGAGTCATCCAGTAAGGATTTACATGAAAAAAAGTTTCGCCAAGGAAATTTTCATGTTGTCATTAAAATTTATTTGATAAGAGTTATATGGAGGCAGATACATTGACTCAAATTCCATGTATGGGTCCTGAAGATCACGTTTGAAACATTTACAGGACAATGGATCGTGTGAAAGAGTCATCCAGTAAGGATTTACATGAAAAAAAGTTTCGCCAAGGAAATTTTCATGTTGTCATTAAAATTTATTTGATAAGAGTTATATGGAGGCAGATACATTGACTCAAATTCCATGTATGGGTCCTGAAGATCACGTTTGAAACATTTACAGGACAATGGATCGTGTGAAAGAGTCATCCAGTAAGGATTTACATGAAAAAAAGTTTCGCCAAGGAAATTTTCATGTTGTCATTAAAATTTATTTGATAAGAGTTATATGGAGGCAGATACATTGACTCAAATTCCATGTATGGGTCCTGAAGATCACGTTTGAAACATTTACAGGACAATGGATCGTGTGAAAGAGTCATCCAGTAAGGATTTACATGAAAAAAATTTCGCCAAGGAAATTTTCATGTTGTCATTAAAATTTATTTGATAAGAGTTATATGGAGGCAGATACATTGACTCAAATTCCATGTATGGGTCCTGAAGATCACGTTTGAAATATTTACAGGACAATGGATCGTGTGAAAGAGTCATCCAGTAAGGATTTACATGAAAAAAAAATTCGCCAAGGAAATTTTCATGTTGTCATTAAAATTTATTTGATAAGAGTTATATGGAGGCAGATACCATGTATGGGTCCTAAATTTTCATGTTGTCATTAAAATTTATTTGATAAGAGTCATCTGGAGGCAGATACATTGACTCAAATTCCATGTATGGGTCCTGAAGATCACGTTTGAAACATTTACAGGACAATGGATCGTGTGAAAGAGTCATCCAGTAAGGATTTACATGAAAAAAATTTCGCCAAGGAAATTTCCATGTTGTCATTAAAATTTATTTGATAAGAGTTATCTGGAGGCAGATACATTGACTAAAATTCCATGTATGGGTCCTGAAGATCACGTTTGAAACATTTACAGGACAATGGATCGTGTGAAAGAGTCATCCAGTAAGGATTTACATGAAAAAAATTTCGCCAAGGAAATTTTCATGTTGTCATTAAAATTTATTTGATAAGAGCTATATGGAGGCAGATACATTGACTCAAATTCCATGTATGGGTCCTGAAGATCACGTTTGAAACATTTACAGGACAATGGATCATGTGAAAGAGCCATCCAGTAAGGATTTACATGAAAAAAATTTCGCCAAGGAAATTTTCATGTTGTCATTAAAATTTATTTGATAAGAGTTATATGGAGGCAGATACATTGACTCAAATTCCATGTATGGGTCCTGAAGATCACGTTTGAAACATTTACAGGACAATGGATCGTGTGAAAGAGTCATCCAGTAAAGATTTACATGAAAAAAAGTTTCGCCAAGGAAATTTTCATGTTGTCATTAAAATTTATTTGATAAGAGTTATCTGGAGGCAGATACATTGACTCAAATTCCATGTATGGGTCCTGAAGATCACGTTTGAAACATTTACAGGACAATGGATCATGTGAAAGAGCCATCCAGTAAGGATTTACATGAAAAAATAATTCGCCATGGAAATTTTCTCGTTGTCATTAAAATTCATTTGATAAGAGTTATATGGGGGCAGATACAATGACTCAAATTCCATGTATGGGTCCTGAAGATCACGTTTGAAACATTTACAGGACAATGGATCGTGTGAAAGAGTCATCCAGTAAGGATTTACATGAAAAAAAGTTTCGCCAAGGAAATTTTCATGTTGTCATTAAAATTTATTTGATAAGAGTTATATGGAGGCAGATACATTGACTCAAATTCCATGTATGGGTCCTGAAGATCACGTTTGAAACATTTACAGGACAATGGATCGTGTGAAAGAGTCATCCAGTAAGGATTTACATGAAAAAAATTTCGCCAAGGAAATTTTCATGTTGTCATTAAAATTTATTAGATAAGAGTTATATGGAGGCAGATACATTGACTCAAATTCCATGTATGGGTCCTGAAGATCACGTTTGAAACATTTACAGGACAATGGATCGTGTGAAAGAGTCATCCAGTAAGGATTTACATGAAAAAAATTTCGCCAAGGAAATTTTCATGTTGTCATTAAAATTTATTTGATAAGAGTTATATGGAGGCAGATACATTGACTCAAATTCCATGTATGGGTCCTGAAGATCACGTTTGAAACATTTACAGGACAATGGATCGTGTGAAAGAATCATCCAGTAAGGATTTACATGAAAAAAATTTCGCCAAAGAAATTTTCATGTTGTCATTAAAATTTATTTGATAAGAGTTTTATGGAGGCAGATACATTGACTCAAATTCCATGTATGGGTCCTGAAGATCACGTTTGAAACATTTACAGGACAATGGATCGTGTGAAAGAGTCATCCAGTAAGGATTTACATGAAAAAAAGTTTCGCCAAGGAAATTTTCATGTTGTCATTAAAATTTATTTGATAAGAGTTATATGGAGGCAGATACATTGACTCAAATTCCATGTATGGGTCCTGAAGATCACGTTTGAAACATTTACAGGACAATGGATCGTGTGAAAGAGTCATCCAGTAAGGATTTACATGAAAAAAAGTTTCGCCAAGGAAATTTTCATGTTGTCATTAAAATTTATTTGATAAGAGTTATATGGAGGCAGATACATTGACTCAAATTCCATGTATGGGTCCTGAAGATCACGTTTGAAACATTTACAGGACAATGGATCGTGTGAAAGAGTCATCCAGTAAGGATTTACATGAAAAAAAGTTTCGCCAAGGAAATTTTCATGTTGTCATTAAAATTTATTTGATAAGAGTTATATGGAGGCAGATACATTGACTCAAATTCCATGTATGGGTCCTGAAGATCACGTTTGAAACATTTACAGGACAATGGATCGTGTGAAAGAGTCATCCAGTAAGGATTTACATGAAAAAAATTTCGCCAAGGAAATTTTCATGTTGTCATTAAAATTTATTTGATAAGAGTTATATGGAGGCAGATACATTGACTCAAATTCCATGTATGGGTCCTGAAGATCACGTTTGAAACATTTACAGGACAATGGATCGTGTGAAAGAGTCATCCAGTAAGGATTTACATGAAAAAAAGTTTCGCCAAGGAAATTTTCATGTTGTCATTAAAATTTATTTGATAAGAGTTATATGGAGGCAGATACATTGGCTCAAATTCCATGTATGGGTCCTGAAGATCACGTTTGAAACATTTACAGGACAATGGATCGTGTGAAAGAGTCATCCAGTAAGGATTTACATGAAAAAAATTTCGCCAAGGAAATTTTCATGTTGTCATTAAAATTTATTTGATAAGAGTTATATGGAGGCAGATACATTGACTCAAATTCCATGTATGGGTCCTGAAGATCACGTTTGAAAAATTTACAGGACAATGGATCGTGTGAAAGAGTCATCCAGTAAGGATTTACATGAAAAAATTTCGCCAAGGAAATTTTCATGTTGTCATTAAAATTTATTTGATAAGAGTTATATGGAGGCAGATACATTGACTCAAATTCCATGTATGGGTCCTGAAGATCACGTTTGAAACATTTACAGGACAATGGATCGTGTGAAAGAGTCATCCAGTAAGGATTTACATGAAAAAAAATTTCGCCAAGGAAATTTTCATGTTGTCATTAAAATTTATTTGATAAGAGTTATATGGAGGCAGATACAATGACTCAAATTCCATGTATGGGTCCTGAAGATCACGTTTGAAACATTTACAGGACAATGGATCGTGCGAGAGTCATCCAGTAAGGATTTACATGAAAAAAAATTTCGCCAAGGAAATTTTCATGTTGTCATTAAAATTTATTTGATAAGAGTTATATGGAGGCAGATACATTGACTCAAATTCCATGTATGGGTCCTGAAGATCACGTTTGAAACATTTACAGGACAATGGATCGTGTGAAAGAGTCATCCAGTAAGGATTTACATGAAAAAAAGTTTCGCCAAGGAAATTTTCATGTTGTCATTAAAATTTATTTGATAAGAGTTATATGGAGGCAGATACATTGACTCAAATTCCATGTATGGGTCCTTAAGATCACGTTTGAAATATTTACAGGACAATGGATCGTGTGAAAGAGTCATCCAGTAAGGATTTACATGAAAAAAATTTCGCCAAGGAAATTTTCATGTTGTCATTAAAATTTATTTGATAAGAGTTATATGGGGGCAGATACAATGACTCAAATTCCATGTATGGGTCCTGAAGATCACGTTTGAAACATTTACAGGACAATGGATCGTGCGAGAGTCATCCAGTAAGGATTTACATGAAAAAAAGTTTCGCCAAGGAAATTTTCATGTTGTCATTAAAATTTATTTGATAAGAGTTATATGGAGGCAGATACATTGACTCAAATTCCATGTATGGGTCCTGAAGATCACGTTTGAAAAATTTACAGGACAATGGATCGTGTGAAAGAGTCATCCAGTAAGGATTTACATGAAAAAAATTTCGCCAAGGAAATTTTCATGTTGTCATTAAAATTTATTTGATAAGAGTTATATGGGGGCAGATACAATGACTCAAATTCCATGTATGGGTCCTGAAGATCACGTTTGAAACATTTACAGGACAATGGATCGTGCGAGAGTCATCCAGTAAGGATTTACATGAAAAAAAGTTTCGCCAAGGAAATTTTCATGTTGTCATTAAAATTTATTTGATAAGAGTTATATGGAGGCAGATACATTGACTTAAATTCCATGTATGGGTCCTGAAGATCACGTTTGAAACATTTACAGGACAATGGATCATGTGAAAGAGCCATCCAGTAAGGATTTACATGAAAAAATAATTCGCCATGGAAATTTTCTCGTTGTCATTAAAATTCATTTGATAAGAGTTATATGGGGGCAGATACAATGACTCAAATTCCATGTATGGGTCCTGAAGATCACGTTTGAAACATTTACAGGACAATGGATCGTGTGAAAGAGTCATCCAGTAAGGATTTACATGAAAAAAAGTTTCGCCAAGGAAATTTTCATGTTGTCATTAAAATTTATTTGATAAGAGTTATATGGAGGCAGATACATTGACTTAAATTCCATGTATGGGTCCTGAAGATCACGTTTGAAACATTTACAGGACAATGGATCGTGTGAAAGAGTCATCCAGTAAGGATTTACATGAAAAAAAGTTTCGCCAAGGAAATTTTCATGTTGTCATTAAAATTTATTTGATAAGAGTTATATGGAGGCAGATACATTGACTCAAATTCCATGTATGGGTCCTGAAGATCACGTTTGAAACATTTACAGGACAATGGATCGTGTGAAAGAGTCATCAAGTAAGGATTTACATGAAAAAAAGTTTCGCCAAGGAAATTTTCATGTTGTCATTAAAATTTATTTGATAAGAGTTATATGGAGGCAGATACATTGACTTAAATTCCATGTATGGGTCCTTAAGATCACGTTTGAAATATTTACAGGACAATGGATCGTGTGAAAGAGTCATCCAGTAAGGATTTACATGAAAAAAATTTCGCCAAGGAAATTTTCATGTTGTCATTAAAATTTATTTGATAAGAGTTATATGGGGGCAGATACAATGACTCAAATTCCATGTATGGGTCCTGAAGATCACGTTTGAAACATTTACAGGACAATGGATCGTGCGAGAGTCATCCAGTAAGGATTTACATGAAAAAAATTTCGCCAAGGAAACTTTCATGTTGTCATTAAAATTTATTTGATAAGAGTTATATGGAGGCAGATACATTGACTCAAATTCCATGTATGGGTCCTGAAGATCACGTTTGAAACATTTACAGGACAATGGATCGTGTGAAAGAGTCATCCAGTAAGGATTTACATGAAAAAAAGTTTCGCCAAGGAAATTTTCATGTTGTCATTAAAATTTATTTGATAAGAGTTATATGGAGGCAGATACATTGACTTAAATTCCATGTATGGGTCCTTAAGATCACGTTTGAAATATTTACAGGACAATGGATCGTGTGAAAGAGTCATCCAGTAAGGATTTACATGAAAAAAATTTCGCCAAGGAAATTTTCATGTTGTCATTAAAATTTATTTGATAAGAGTTATATGGGGGCAGATACAATGACTCAAATTCCATGTATGGGTCCTGAAGATCACGTTTGAAACATTTACAGGACAATGGATCGTGCGAGAGTCATCCAGTAAGGATTTACATGAAAAAAAGTTTCGCCAAGGAAATTTTCATGTTGTCATTAAAATTTATTTGATAAGAGTTATATGGAGGCAGATACATTGACTTAAATTCCATGTATGAGTCCTGAAGATCACGTTTGAAACATTTACAGGACAATGGATCGTGTGAAAGAGTCATCCAGTAAGGATTTACATGAAAAAAATTTCGCCAAGGAAATTTTCATGTTGTCATTAAAATTTATTTGATAAGAGTTATATGGAGGCAGATACATTGACTTAAATTCCATGTATGGGTCCTTAAGATCACGTTTGAAATATTTACAGGACAATGGATCGTGTGAAAGAGTCATCCAGTAAGGATTTACATGAAAAAAATTTCGCCAAGGAAATTTTCATGTTGTCATTAAAATTTATTTGATAAGAGTTATATGGGGGCAGATACAATGACTCAAATTCCATGTATGGGTCCTGAAGATCACGTTTGAAACATTTACAGGACAATGGATCGTGCGAGAGTCATCCAGTAAGGATTTACATGAAAAAAAGTTTCGCCAAGGAAATTTTCATGTTGTCATTAAAATTTATTTGATAAGAGTTATATGGGGGCAGATACAATGACTCAAATTCCATGTATGGGTCCTGAAGATCACGTTTGAAACATTTACAGGACAATGGATCGTGCGAGAGTCATCCAGTAAGGATTTACATGAAAAAAAATTTCGCCAAGGAAATTTTCATGTTGTCATTAAAATTTATTTGATAAGAGTTATATGGAGGCAGATACATTGACTCAAATTCCATGTATGGGTCCTGAAGATCACGTTTGAAACATTTACAGGACAATGGATCGTGTGAAAGAGTCATCCAGTAAGGATTTACATGAAAAAAAGTTTCGCCAAGGAAATTTTCATGTTGTCATTAAAATTTATTTGATAAGAGTTATATGGAGGCAGATACATTGACTTAAATTCCATGTATGGGTCCTTAAGATCACGTTTGAAATATTTACAGGACAATGGATCGTGTGAAAGAGTCATCCAGTAAGGATTTACATGAAAAAAATTTCGCCAAGGAAATTTTCATGTTGTCATTAAAATTTATTTGATAAGAGTTATATGGGGGCAGATACAATGACTCAAATTCCATGTATGGGTCCTGAAGATCACGTTTGAAACATTTACAGGACAATGGATCGTGCGAGAGTCATCCAGTAAGGATTTACATGAAAAAAAGTTTCGCCAAGGAAATTTTCATGTTGTCATTAAAATTTATTTGATAAGAGTTATATGGAGGCAGATACAATGACTCAAATTCCATGTATGGGTCCTGAAGATCACGTTTGAAACATTTACAGGACAATGGATCGTGCGAGAGTCATCCAGTAAGGATTTACATGAAAAAAAGTTTCGCCAAGGAAATTTTCATGTTGTCATTAAAATTTATTTGATAAGAGTTATATGGAGGCAGATACATTGACTTAAATTCCATGTATGGGTCCTGAAGATCACGTTTGAAACATTTACAGGACAATGGATCATGTGAAAGAGCCATCCAGTAAGGATTTACATGAAAAAATAATTCGCCATGGAAATTTTCTCGTTGTCATTAAAATTCATTTGATAAGAGTTATATGGGGGCAGATACAATGACTCAAATTCCATGTATGGGTCCTGAAGATCACGTTTGAAACATTTACAGGACAATGGATCGTGCGAGAGTCATCCAGTAAGGATTTACATGAAAAAAATTTCGCCAAGGAAATTTTCATGTTGTCATTAAAATTTATTTGATAAGAGTTATATGGAGGCAGATACATTGACTCAAATTCCATGTATGGGTCCTGAAGATCACGTTTGAAACATTTACAGGACAATGGATCATGTGAAAGAGCCATCCAGTAAGGATATCCATGAAAAAATAATTCGCCATGGAAATTTTCTCGTTGTCATTAAAATTCATTTGATAAGAGTTATATGGGGGCAGATACAATGACTCAAATTCCATGTATGGGTCCTGAAGATCACGTTTGAAACATTTACAGGACAATGGATCGTGTGAAAGAGTCATCCAGTAAGGATTTACATGAAAAAAAGTTTCGCCAAGGAAATTTTCATGTTGTCATTAAAATTTATTTGATAAGAGTTATATGGAGGCAGATACATTGACTCAAATTCCATGTATGGGTCCTGAAGATCACGTTTGAAACATTTACAGGACAATGGATCGTGTGAAAGAGTCATCCAGTAAGGATTTACATGAAAAATAATTCGCCAAGGAAATTTTCTCGTTGTCATTAAAATTCATTTGATAAAAGCTATATGGGGGCAGATACAATGACTCAAATTCCATGTATGGGTCCTGAAGATCACGTTTGAAACATTTACAGGACAATGGATCGTACGAAAGAGTCATCCAGTAAGGATTTACATAAAAAAAATTTCGCCAAGGAAATTTTCATGTTGTCATTAAAATTTATTTGATAAGAGTTATATGGAGGCAGATACATTGACTCAAATTCCATGTATGGGTCCTGAAGATCACGTTTGAAATATTTACAGGACAATGGATCGTGTGAAAGAGTCATCCAGTAAGGATTTACATGAAAAAAATTTCGCCAAGGAAATTTTCATGTTGTCATTAAAATTTATTTGATAAGAGTTATATGGAGGCAGATACATTGACTCAAATTCCATGTATGGGTCCTGAAGATCACGTTTGAAACATTTACAGGACAATGGATCATGTGAAAGAGCCATCCAGTAATTATTTACATGAAAAAAATTTCGCCAAGGAAATTTTCATGTTGTCATTAAAATTTATTTGATAAGAGTTATATGGAGGCAGATACATTGACTTAAATTCCATGTATGGGTCCTTAAGATCACGTTTGAAATATTTACAGGACAATGGATCGTGTGAAAGAGTCATCCAGTAAGGATTTACATGAAAAAAATTTCGCCAAGGAAATTTTCATGTTGTCATTAAAATTTATTTGATAAGAGTTATATGGGGGCAGATACAATGACTCAAATTCCATGTATGGGTCCTGAAGATCACGTTTGAAACATTTACAGGACAATGGATCGTGCGAGAGTCATCCAGTAAGGATTTACATGAAAAAAAGTTTCGCCAAGGAAATTTTCATGTTGTCATTAAAATTTATTTGATAAGAGTTATATGGGGGCAGATACAATGACTCAAATTCCATGTATGGGTCCTGAAGATCACGTTTGAAACATTTACAGGACAATGGATCGTGCGAGAGTCATCCAGTAAGGATTTACATGAAAAAAAGTTTCGCCAAGGAAATTTTCATGTTGTCATTAAAATTTATTTGATAAGAGTTATATGGAGGCAGATACATTGACTCAAATTCCATGTATGGGTCCTGAAGATCACGTTTGAAACATTTACAGGACAATGGATCATGTGAAAGAGCCATCCAGTAAGGGTATCCATGAAAAAATAATTCGCCATGGAAATTTTCTCGTTGTCATTAAAATTCATTTGATAAGAGTTATATGGGGGCAGATACAATGACTCAAATTCCATGTATGGGTCCTGAAGATCACGTTTGAAACATTTACAGGACAATGGATCGTGTGAAAGAGTCATCCAGTAAGGATTTACATGAAAAAAAGTTTCGCCAAGGAAATTTTCATGTTGTCATTAAAATTTATTTGATAAAAGTTATATGGAGGCAGATACATTGACTCAAATTCCATGTATGGGTCCTGAAGATCACGTTTGAAACATTTACAGGACAATGGATCGTGTGAAAGAGTCATCCAGTAAGGATTTACATGAAAAAAATTTCGCCAAGGAAATTTTCATGTTGTCATTAAAATTTATTTGATAAGAGTTATATGGAGGCAGATACATTGACTCAAATTCCATGTATGGGTCCTGAAGATCACGTTTGAAACATTTACAGGACAATGGATCGTGTGAAAGAGTCATCCAGTAAGGATTTACATGAAAAAAAGATTCGCCAAGGAAATTTTCTCGTTGTCAGTAAAAGTCATTTGATAAGAGCTATATGGGGGCAGATACAATGACTCAAATTCCATGTATGGGTCCTGAAGATCACGTTTGAAACATTTACAGGACAATGGACAATGGACATGGTACGAAAGAGTCATCCAGTAAGGATTTACATAAAAAAAATTTCGCCAAGGAAATTTTCATGTTGTCATTAAAATTTATTTGATAAGAGTTATATGGAGGCAGATACATTGACTCAAATTCCATGTATGGGTCCTGAAGATCACGTTTGAAATATTTACAGGACAATGGATCGTGTGAAAGAGTCATCCAGTAAGGATTTACATGAAAAAAATTTCGCCAAGGAAATTTTCATGTTGTCATTAAAATTTATTTGATAAGAGTTATATGGAGGCAGATACATTGACTCAAATTCCATGTATGGGTCCTGAAGATCACGTTTGAAACATTTACAGGACAATGGATCATGTGAAAGAGCCATCCAGTAAGGATTTACATGAAAAAATAATTCGCCATGGAAATTTTCTCGTTGTCATTAAAATTCATTTGATAAGAGTTATATGGGGGCAGATACAATGACTCAAATTCCATGTATGGGTTCTGAAGATCACGTTTGAAACATTTACAGGACAATGGATCGTGCGAAAGAGTCATCCAGTAAGGATTTACATGAAAAAAAGTTTCGCCAAGGAAATTTTCATGTTGTCATTAAAATTTATTTGATAAGAGTTATATGGAGGCAGATACATTGACTCAAATTCCATGTATGGGTCCTGAAGATCACGTTTGAAACATTTACAGGACAATGGATCGTGTGAAAGAGTCATCCAGTAAGGATTTACATGAAAAAAAGTTTCGCCAAGGAAATTTTCATGTTGTCATTAAAATTTATTTGATAAGAGTTATATGGAGGCAGATACATTGACTCAAATTCCATGTATGGGTCCTGAAGATCACGTTTGAAACATTTACAGGACAACGGATCGTGTGAAAGAGTCATCCAGTAAGGATTTACATGAAAAAAAGTTTCGCCAAGGAAATTTTCATGTTGTCATTAAAATTTATTTGATAAGAGTTATATGGAGGCAGATACATTGACTCAAATTCCATGTATGGGTCCTGAAGATCACGTTTGAAACATTTACAGGACAATGGATCGTGTGAAAGAGTCATCCAGTAAGGATTTACATGAAAAAAATTTCGCCAAGGAAATTTTCATGTTGTCATTAAAATTTATTTGATAAGAGTTATCTGGAGGCAGATACATTGACTCAAATTCCATGTATGGGTCCTGAAGATCACGTTTGAAACATTTACAGGACAATGGATCGTGTGAAAGAGTCATCCAGTAAGGATATACATGAAAAAAAGTTTCACCAAGGAAATTTTCATGTTGTCATTAAAATTTATTTGATAAGAGTTATCTGGAGGCAGATACATTGACTCAAATTCCATGTATGGGTCCTGAAGATCACGTTTGAAACATTTACAGGACAATGGATCGTGTGAAAGAGTCATCCAGTAAGAATTTTCATGAAAAAAAGTTTCGCCAAGGAAATTTTCATGTTGTCATTAAAATTTATTTGATAAGAGTTATATGGAGGCAGATACATTGACTCAAATTCCATGTATGGGTCCTGAAGATCACGTTTGAAACATTTACAGGACAATGGATCGTGTGAAAGAGTCATCCAGTAAGGATTTACATGAAAAAAATTTCGCCAAGGAAATTTTCATGTTGTCATTAAAATTTATTTGATAAGAGTTATATGGAGGCAGATACATTGACTCAAATTCCATGTATGGGTCCTGAAGATCACGTTTGAAACATTTACAGGACAATGGATCGTGTGAAAGAGTCATCCAGTAAGGATTTACATGAAAAAAAGTTTCGCCAAGGAAATTTTCATGTTGTCATTAAAATTTATTTGATAAGAGTTATATGGAGGCAGATACATTGACTCAAATTCCATGTATGGGTCCTGAAGATCACGTTTGAAACATTTACAGGACAATGGATCGTGTGAAAGAGTCATCCAGTAAGGATTTACATGAAAAAAATTTCGCCAAGGAAATTTTCATGTTGTCATTAAAATTTATTTGATAAGAGTTATCTGGAGGTAGATACATTGACTCAAATTCCATGTATGGGTCCTGAAGATCACGTTTGAAACATTTACAGGACAATGGATCGTGTGAAAGAGTCATCCAGTAAGGATTTACATGAAAAAAATTTCGCCAAGGAAATTTTCATGTTGTCATTAAAATTTTTTTGATAAGAGTTATATGGAGGCAGATACATTGACTCAAATTCCATGTATGGGTCCTGAAGATCGCGTTTGAAACATTTACAGGACAATGGATCGTGTGAAAGAGTCATCCAGTAAGGATTTACATGAAAAAAAATTCGCCAAGGAAATTTTCATGTTGTCATTAAAATTTATTTGATAAGAGTTATATGGAGGCAGATACATTGACTCAAATTCCATGTATGGGTCCTGAAGATCACGTTTGAAACATTTACAGGACAATGGATCGTGTGAAAGAGTCATCCAGTAAGGATTTACATGAAAAAAAGTTTCGCCAAGGAAATTTTCATGTTGTCATTAAAATTTATTTGATAAGAGTTATATGGAGGCAGATACATTGACTCAAATTCCATGTATTGGTCCTGAAGATCACGTTTGAAACATTTACAGGTAAATGGATCGTGTGAAAGAGTCATCCAGTAAGGATTTACATGAAAAAAATTTCGCCAAGGAAATTTTCATGTTGTCATTAAAATTTATTTGATAAGAGTTATATGGAGGCAGATACATTGACTCAAATTCCATGTATGGGTCCTGAAGATCACGTTTGAAACATTTACAGGACAATGGATCGTGTGAAAGAGTCATCCAGTAAGGATTTACATGAAAAAAAGTTTCGCCAAGGAAATTTTCATGTTGTCATTAAAATTTATTTGATAAGAGTTATATGGAGGCAGATACATTGACTCAAATTCCATGTATGGGTCCTGAAGATCACGTTTGAAATATTTACAGGACAATGGACCGTGTGAAAGAGTCATCCAGTAAGGATTTACATGAGAAAAATTTCGCCAAGGAAATTTTCATGTTGTCATTAAAATTTATTTGATAAGAGTTATCTGGAGGCAGATACATTGACTCAAATTCCATGTATGGGTCCTGAAGATCACGTTTGAAACATTTACAGGACAATGGATCGTGTGAAAGAGTCATCCAGTAAGGATTTACATGAAAAAAAGTTTCGCCAAGGAAATTTTCATGTTGTCATTAAAATTTATTTGATAAGAGTTATATGGAGGCAGATACATTGACTCAAATTCCATGTATGGGTTCTGAAGATCACGTTTGAAACATTTACAGGACAATGGATCGTGTGAAAGAGTCATCCAGTAAGAATTTACATGAAAAAAAGTTTCGCCAAGGAAATTTTCATGTTGTCATTAAAATTTATTTGATAAGAGTTATATGGAGGCAGATACATTGACTCAAATTCCATGTATGGGTCCTGAAGATCACGTTTGAAACATTTACAGGACAATGGATCGTGTGAAAGAGTCATCCAGTAAGGATTTACATGAAAAAAAGTTTCGCCAAGGAAATTTTCATGTTGTCATTAAAATTTATTTGATAAGAGTTATATGGAGGCAGATACATTGACTCAAATTCCATGTATGGGTCCTGAAGATCACGTTTGAAACATTTACAGGACAATGGATCGTGTGAAAGAGCCATCCAGTAAGGATTTACATGAAAAAAAGTTTCGCCAAGGAAATTTTCATGTTGTCATTAAAATTTATTTCATAAGAGTTATATGGAGGCAGATACATTGACTCAAATTCCATGTATGGGTCCTGAAGATCACGTTTGAAACATTTACAGGACAATGGATCGTGTGAAAGAGCCATCCAGTAAGGATTTACATGAAAAAATAATTCGCCATGGAAATTTTCTCGTTGTCATTAAAATTTATTTGATAAGAGTTATATGGAGGCAGATACATTGACTCAAATTCCATGTATGGGTCCTGAAGATCACGTTTGAAACATTTACAGGACAATGGATCGTGTGAAAGAGTCATCCAGTAAGGATTTACTTGAAAAAAAGTTTCGCCAAGGAAATTTTCATGTTGTCGTTAAAATTTATTTGATAAGAGTTATATGGAGGCAGATACATTGACTCAAATTCCATGTATGGGTCCTGAAGATCACGTTTGAAACATTTACAGGACAATGGATCGTGTGAAAGAGTCATCCAGTAAGGATTTACATGAAAAAAAGTTTCGCCAAGGAAATTTTCATGTTGTCATTAAAATTTATTTGATAAGAGTTATATGGAGGCAGATACATTGACTCAAATTCCATGTATGGGTCCTGAAGATCACGTTTGAAACATTTACAGGACAATGGATCGTGTGAAAGAGTCATCCAGTAAGGATTTACATGAAAAAAAGTTTCGCCAAGGAAATTTTCATGTTGTCATTAAAATTTATTTGATAAGAGTTATATGGAGGCAGATACATTGACTCAAATTCCATGTATGGGTCCTGAAGATCACGTTTGAAACATTTACAGGACAATGGATCGTGTGAAAGAGTCATCCAGTAAGGATTTACATGAAAAAAAGTTTCGCCAAGGAAATTTTCATGTTGTCATTAAAATTTATTTGATAAGAGTTATATGGAGGCAGATACATTGACTCAAATTCCATGTATGGGTCCTGAAGATCACGTTTGAAACATTTACAGGACAATGGATCGTGTGAAAGAGTCATCCAGTAAGGATTTACATGAAAAAAAGTTTCGCCAAGGAAATTTTCATGTTGTCATTAAAATTTATTTGATAAGAGTTATATGGAGGCAGATACATTGACTCAAATTCCATGTATGGGTCCTGAAGATCACGTTTGAAACATTTACAGGACAATGGATCGTGTGAAAGAGTCATCCAGTAAGGATTTACATGAAAAAAAGTTTCGCCAAGGAAATTTTCATGTTGTCATTAAAATTTATTTGATAAGAGTTATATGGAGGCAGATACATTGACTCAAATTCCATGTATGGGTCCTGAAGATCACGTTTGAAACATTTACAGGACAATGGATCGTGTGAAAGAGTCATCCAGTAAGGATTTACATGAAAAAAAGTTTCGCCAAGGAAATTTTCATGTTGTCATTAAAATTTATTTGATAAGAGTTATATGGAGGCAGATACATTGACTCAAATTCCATGTATGGGTCCTGAAGATCACGTTTGAAACATTTACAGGACAATGGATCGTGTGAAAGAGTCATCCAGTAAGGATTTACATGAAAAAAAGTTTCGCCAAGGAAATTTTCATGTTGTCATTAAAATTTATTTGATAAGAGTTATATGGAGGCAGATACATTGACTCAAATTCCATGTATGGGTCCTGAAGATCACGTTTGAAACATTTACAGGACAATGGATCGTGTGAAAGAGTCATCCAGTAAGGATTTACATGAAAAAAAGTTTCGCCAAGGAAATTTTCATGTTGTCATTAAAATTTATTTGATAAGAGTTATATGGAGGCAGATACATTGACTCAAATTCCATGTATGGGTCCTGAAGATCACGTTTGAAACATTTACAGGACAATGGATCGTGTGAAAGAGTCATCCAATAAGGATTTACATGAAAAAAAGTTTCGCCAAAGAAATTTTCATGTTGTCATTAAAATTTATTTGATAAGAGTTATATGGAGGCAGATACATTGACTCAAATTCCATGTATGGGTCCTGAAGATCACGTTTGAAACATTTACAGGACAATGGATCGTGTGAAAGAGTCATCCAGTAAGGATTTACATGAAAAAAATTTCGCCAAGGAAATTTTCATGTTGTCATTAAAATTTATTTGATAAGAGTTATATGGAGGCAGATACATTGACTCAAATTCCATGTATGGGTCCTGAAGATCACGTTTGAAACATTTACAGGACAATGGATCGTGTGAAAGAGTCATCCAGTAAGGATTTACATGAAAAAAAGTTTCGCCAAGGAAATTTTCATGTTGTCATTAAAATTTATTTGATAAGAGTTATATGGAGGCAGATACATTGACTCAAATTCCATGTATGGGTCCTGAAGATCACATTTGAAATATTTACAGGACAATGGATCGTGTGAAAGAGTCATCCAGTAAGGATTTACATGAAAAAAAATTCGCCAAGGAAATTTTCATGTTGTCATTAAAATTTATTTGATAAGAGTTATCTGGAGGCAGATACATTGACTCAAATTCTATGTATGGGTCCTGAAGATCACGTTTGAAACATTTACAGGACAATGGATCGTGTGAAAGAGTCATCCAGTAAGGATTTACATGAAAAAAATTTCGCCAAGGAAATTTTCATGTTGTCATTAAAATTTATTTGATAAGAGTTATCTGGAGGCAGATACATTGACTCAAATTCCATGTATGGGTCCTGAAGATCACGTTTGAAACATTTACAGGACAATGGATCATGTGAAAGAGCCATCCAGTAAGGATTTACATGAAAAAATAATTCGCCATGGAAATTTTCTCGTTGTCATTAAAATTCATTTGATAAGAGTTATATGGGGGCAGATACAATGACTCAAATTCCATGTATGGGTTCTGAAGATCACGTTTGAAACATTTACAGGACAATGGATCGTGCGAAAGAGTCATCCAGTAAGGATTTACATGAAAAAAAGTTTCGCCAAGGAAATTTTCATGTTGTCATTAAAATTTATTTGATAAGAGTTATATGGAGGCAGATACATTGACTCAAATTCCATGTATGGGTCCTGAAGATCACGTTTGAAACATTTACAGGACAATGGATCGTGTGAAAGAGTCATCCAGTAAGGATTTACATGAAAAAAAGTTTCGCCAAGAAAATTTTCATGTTGTCATTAAAATTTATTTGATAAGAGTTATATGGAGGCAGATACATTGACTCAAATTCCATGTATGGGTCCTGAAGATCACGTTTGAAACATTTACAGGACAACGGATCGTGTGAAAGAGTCATCCAGTAAGGATTTACATGAAAAAAAGTTTCGCCAAGGAAATTTTCATGTTGTCATTAAAATTTATTTGATAAGAGTTATATGGAGGCAGATACATTGACTCAAATTCCATGTATGGGTCCTGAAGATCACGTTTGAAACATTTACAGGACAATGGATCGTGTGAAAGAGTCATCCAGTAAGGATTTACATGAAAAAAATTTCGCCAAGGAAATTTTCATGTTGTCATTAAAATTTATTTGATAAGAGTTATCTGGAGGCAGATACATTGACTCAAATTCCATGTATGGGTCCTGAAGATCACGTTTGAAACATTTACAGGACAATGGATCGTGTGAAAGAGTCATCCAGTAAGGATATACATGAAAAAAAGTTTCACCAAGGAAATTTTCATGTTGTCATTAAAATTTATTTGATAAGAGTTATCTGGAGGCAGATACATTGATTCAAATTCCATGTATGGGTCCTGAAGATCACGTTTGAAACATTTACAGGACAATGGATCGTGTGAAAGAGTCATCCAGTAAGAATTTTCATGAAAAAAAGTTTCGCCAAGGAAATTTTCATGTTGTCATTAAAATTTATTTGATAAGAGTTATATGGAGGCAGATACATTGACTCAAATTCCATGTATGGGTCCTGAAGATCACGTTTGAAACATTTACAGGACAATGGATCGTGTGAAAGAGTCATCCAGTAAGGATTTACATGAAAAAAATTTCGCCAAGGAAATTTTCATGTTGTCATTAAAATTTATTTGATAAGAGTTATATGGAGGCAGATACATTGACTCAAATTCCATGTATGGGTCCTGAAGATCACGTTTGAAACATTTACAGGACAATGGATCGTGTGAAAGAGTCATCCAGTAAGGATTTACATGAAAAAAAGTTTCGCCAAGGAAATTTTCATGTTGTCATTAAAATTTATTTGATAAGAGTTATATGGAGGCAGATACATTGACTCAAATTCCATGTATGGGTCCTGAAGATCACGTTTGAAACATTTACAGGACAATGGATCGTGTGAAAGAGTCATCCAGTAAGGATTTACATGAAAAAAATTTCGCCAAGGAAATTTTCATGTTGTCATTAAAATTTATTTGATAAGAGTTATCTGGAGGCAGATACATTGACTCAAATTCCATGTATGGGTCCTGAAGATCACGTTTGAAACATTTACAGGACAATGGATCGTGTGAAAGAGTCATCCAGTAAGGATTTACATGAAAAAAATTTCGCCAAGGAAATTTTCATGTTGTCATTAAAATTTTTTTGATAAGATTTATATGGAGGCAGATACATTGACTCAAATTCCATGTATGGGTCCTGAAGATCGCGTTTGAAACATTTACAGGACAATGGATCGTGTGAAAGAGTCATCCAGTAAGGATTTACATGAAAAAAAATTCGCCAAGGAAATTTTCATGTTGTCATTAAAATTTATTTGATAAGAGTTATATGGAGGCAGATACATTGACTCAAATTCCATGTATGGGTCCTGAAGATCACGTTTGAAACATTTACAGGACAATGGATCGTGTGAAAGAGTCATCCAGTAAGGATTTACATGAAAAAAAGTTTCGCCAAGGAAATTTTCATGTTGTCATTAAAATTTATTTGATAAGAGTTATATGGAGGCAGATACATTGACTCAAATTCCATGTATGGGTCCTGAAGATCACGTTTGAAACATTTACAGGTAAATGGATCGTGTGAAAGAGTCATCCAGTAAGGATTTACATGAAAAAAATTTCGCCAAGGAAATTTTCATGTTGTCATTAAAATTTATTTGATAAGAGTTATATGGAGGCAGATACATTGACTCAAATTCCATGTATGGGTCCTGAAGATCACGTTTGAAACATTTACAGGACAATGGATCGTGTGAAAGAGTCATCCAGTAAGGATTTACATGAAAAAAAGTTTCGCCAAGGAAATTTTCATGTTGTCATTAAAATTTATTTGATAAGAGTTATATGGAGGCAGATACATTGACTCAAATTCCATGTATGGGTCCTGAAGATCACGTTTGAAATATTTACAGGACAATGGACCGTGTGAAAGAGTCATCCAGTAAGGATTTACATGAGAAAAATTTCGCCAAGGAAATTTTCATGTTGTCATTAAAATTTATTTGATAAGAGTTATCTGGAGGCAGATACATTGACTCAAATTCCATGTATGGGTCCGGAAGATCACGTTTGAAACATTTACAGGACAATGGATCGTGTGAAAGAGTCATCCAGTAAGGATTTACATGAAAAAAAGTTTCGCCAAGGAAATTTTCATGTTGTCATTAAAATTTATTTGATAAGAGTTATATGGAGGCAGATACATTGACTCAAATTCCATGTATGGGTTCTGAAGATCACGTTTGAAACATTTACAGGACAATGGATCGTGTGAAAGAGTCATCCAGTAAGAATTTACATGAAAAAAAGTTTCGCCAAGGAAATTTTCATGTTGTCATTAAAATTTATTTGATAAGAGTTATATGGAGGCAGATACATTGACTCAAATTCCATGTATGGGTCCTGAAGATCACGTTTGAAACATTTACAGGACAATGGATCGTGTGAAAGAGTCATCCAGTAAGGATTTACATGAAAAAAAGTTTCGCCAAGGAAATTTTCATGTTGTCATTAAAATTTATTTGATAAGAGTTATATGGAGGCAGATACATTGACTCAAATTCCATGTATGGGTCCTGAAGATCACGTTTGAAACATTTACAGGACAATGGATCGTGTGAAAGAGCCATCCAGTAAGGATTTACATGAAAAAAAGTTTCGCCAAGGAAATTTTCATGTTGTCATTAAAATTTATTTCATAAGAGTTATATGGAGGCAGATACATTGACTCAAATTCCATGTATGGGTCCTGAAGATCACGTTTGAAACATTTACAGGACAATGGATCGTGTGAAAGAGCCATCCAGTAAGGATTTACATGAAAAAATAATTCGCCATGGAAATTTTCTCGTTGTCATTAAAATTTATTTGATAAGAGTTATATGGAGGCAGATACATTGACTCAAATTCCATGTATGGGTCCTGAAGATCACGTTTGAAATATTTACAGGACAATGGATCGTGTGAAAGAGTCATCCAGTAAGGATTTACAAGAAAAAAATTTCGCCAAGGAAATTTTCATGTTGTCATTAAAATTTATTTGATAAGAGTTATATGGAGGCAGATACATTGACTCAAATTCCATGTATGGGTCCTGAAGATCACGTTTGAAACATTTACAGGACAATGGATCGTGTGAAAGAGTCATCCAGTAAGGATTTACATGAAAAAAAGTTTCGCCAAGGAAATTTTCATGTTGTCGTTAAAATTTATTTGATAAGAGTTATATGGAGGCAGATACATTGACTCAAATTCCATGTATGGGTCCTGAAGATCACGTTTGAAACATTTACAGGACAATGGATCGTGTGAAAGAGTCATCCAGTAAGGATTTACATGAAAAAAAGTTTCGCCAAGGAAATTTTCATGTTGTCATTAAAATTTATTTGATAAGAGTTATATGGAGGCAGATACATTGACTCAAATTCCATGTATGGGTCCTGAAGATCACGTTTGAAACATTTACAGGACAATGGATCGTGTGAAAGAGTCATCCAGTAAGGATTTACATGAAAAAAAGTTTCGCCAAGGAAATTTTCATGTTGTCATTAAAATTTATTTGATAAGAGTTATATGGAGGCAGATACATTGACTCAAATTCCATGTATGGGTCCTGAAGATCACGTTTGAAACATTTACAGGACAATGGATCGTGTGAAAGAGTCATCCAGTAAGGATTTACATGAAAAAAAGTTTCGCCAAGGAAATTTTCATGTTGTCATTAAAATTTATTTGATAAGAGTTATATGGAGGCAGATACATTGACTCAAATTCCATGTATGGGTCCTGAAGATCACGTTTGAAACATTTACAGGACAATGGATCGTGTGAAAGAGTCATCCAGTAAGGATTTACATGAAAAAAAGTTTCGCCAAGGAAATTTTCATGTTGTCATTAAAATTTATTTGATAAGAGTTATATGGAGGCAGATACATTGACTCAAATTCCATGTATGGGTCCTGAAGATCACGTTTGAAACATTTACAGGACAATGGATCGTGTGAAAGAGTCATCCAGTAAGGATTTACATGAAAAAAAGTTTCGCCAAGGAAATTTTCATGTTGTCATTAAAATTTATTTGATAAGAGTTATATGGAGGCAGATACATTGACTCAAATTCCATGTATGGGTCCTGAAGATCACGTTTGAAACATTTACAGGACAATGGATCGTGTGAAAGAGTCATCCAGTAAGGATTTACATGAAAAAAAGTTTCGCCAAGGAAATTTTCATGTTGTCATTAAAATTTATTTGATAAGAGTTATATGGAGGCAGATACATTGACTCAAATTCCATGTATGGGTCCTGAAGATCACGTTTGAAACATTTACAGGACAATGGATCGTGTGAAAGAGTCATCCAATAAGGATTTACATGAAAAAAAGTTTCGCCAAAGAAATTTTCATGTTGTCATTAAAATTTATTTGATAAGAGTTATATGGAGGCAGATACATTGACTCAAATTCCATGTATGGGTCCTGAAGATCACGTTTGAAACATTTACAGGACAATGGATGGTGTGAAAGAGTCATCCAGTAAGGATTTACATGAAAAAAAGTTTCGCCAAGGAAATTTTCATGTTGTCATTAAAATTTATTTGATAAGAGTTATATGGAGGCAGATACATTGACTCAAATTCCATGTATGGGTCCTGAAGATCACATTTGAAATATTTACAGGACAATGGATCGTGTGAAAGAGTCATCCAGTAAGGATTTACATGAAAAAAATTTCGCCAAGGAAATTTTCATGTTGTCATTAAAATTTATTTGATAAGAGTTATCTGGAGGCAGATACATTGACTCAAATTCTATGTATGGGTCCTGAAGATCACGTTTGAAACATTTACAGGACAATGGATCGTGTGAAAGAGCCATCCAGTAAGGATTTACATGAAAAAATAATTCGCCATGGAAATTTTCTCGTTGTCATTAAAATTTATTTGATAAGAGTTATATGGAGGCAGATACATTGACTCAAATTCCATGTATGGGTCCTGAAGATCACGTTTGAAACATTTACAGGACAATGGATCGTGTGAAAGAGTCATCCAGTAAGGATTTACATGAAAAAAAGTTTCGCCAAGGAAATTTTCATGTTGTCATTAAAATTTATTTGATAAGAGTTATATGGAGGCAGATACATTGACTCAAATTCCATGTATGGGTCCTGAAGATCACGTTTGAAACATTTACAGGACAATGGATCGTGTGAAAGAGCCATCCAGTAAGGATTTACATGAAAAAAAGTTTCGCCAAGGAAATTTTCATGTTGTCATTAAAATTTATTTCATAAGAGTTATATGGAGGCAGATACATTGACTCAAATTCCATGTATGGGTCCTGAAGATCACATTTGAAACATTTACAGGACAATGGATCGTGTGAAAGAGCCATCCAGTAAGGATTTACATGAAAAAATAATTCGCCATGGAAATTTTCTCGTTGTCATTAAAATTTATTTGATAAGAGTTATATGGAGGCAGATACATTGACTCAAATTCCATGTATGGGTCCTGAAGATCACGTTTGAAACATTTACAGGACAATGGATCGTGTGAAAGAGTCATCCAGTAAGGATTTACATGAAAAAAATTTCGCCATGGAAATTTTCATGTTGTCATTAAAATTTATTTGATAAGAGTTATATGGAGGCAGATACATTGACTCAAATTCCATGTATGGGTCCTGAAGATCACGTTTGAAACATTTACAGGACAATGGATCGTGTGAAAGAGTCATCCAGTAAGGATTTACATGAAAAAAATTTCGCCAAGGAAATTTTCATGTTGTCATTAAAATTTATTTGATAAGAGTTATATGGAGGCAGATACATTGACTCAAATTCCATGTATGGGTCCTGAAGATCACGTTTGAAACATTTACAGGACAATGGATCGTGTGAAAGAGTCATCCAGTAAGGATTTACATGAAAAAAAGTTTCGCCAAGGAAATTTTCATGTTGTCATTAAAATTTATTTGATAAGAGTTATATGGAGGCAGATACATTGACTCAAATTCCATGTATGGGTCCTGAAGATCACGTTTGAAACATTTACAGGACAATGGATCGTGTGAAAGAGTCATCCAGTAAGGATTTACATGAAAAAAAGTTTCGCCAAGGAAATTTTCATGTTGTCATTAAAATTTATTTGATAAGAGTTATATGGAGGCAGATACATTGACTCAAATTCCATGTATGGGTCCTGAAGATCACGTTTGAAACATTTACAGGACAATGGATCGTGTAAAAGAGCCATCCAGTAAGGATTTACATGAAAAAAAGTTTCGCCAAGGAAATTTTCATGTTGTCATTAAAATTTATTTGATAAGAGTTATATGGAGGCAGATACATTGACTCAAATTCCATGTATGGGTCCTGAAGATCACGTTTGAAACATTTACAGGACAATGGATCGTGTGAAAGAGTCATCCAGTAAGGATTTACATGAAAAAAAGTTTCGCCAAGGAAATTTTCATGTTGTCATTAAAATTTATTTGATAAGAGTTATATGGAGGCAGATACATTGACTCAAATTCCATGTATGGGTCCTGAAGATCACGTTTGAAACATTTACAGGACAATGGATCGTGTGAAAGAGTCATCCAGTAAGGATTTACATGAAAAAAAGTTTCGCCAAGGAAATTTTCATGTTGTCATTAAAATTTATTTGATAAGAGTTATATGGAGGCAGATACATTGACTCAAATTCCATGTATGGGTCCTGAAGATCACGTTTGAAACATTTACAGGACAATGGATCGTGTGAAAGAGTCATCCAGTAAGGATTTACATGAAAAAAATTTCGCCATGGAAATTTTCATGTTGTCATTAAAATTTATTTGATAAGAGTTATATGGAGGCAGATACATTGACTCAAATTCCATGTATGGGTCCTGAAGATCACGTTTGAAACATTTACAGGACAATGGATCGTGTGAAAGAGTCATCCAGTAAGGATTTACATGAAAAAAATTTCGCCAAGGAAATTTTCATGTTGTCATTAAAATTTATTTGATAAGAGTTATATGGAGGCAGATACATTGACTCAAATTCCATGTATGGGTCCTGAAGATCACGTTTGAAACATTTACAGGACAATGGATCGTGTGAAAGAGTCATCCAGTAAGGATTTACATGAAAAAAAGTTTCGCCAAGGAAATTTTCATGTTGTCATTAAAATTTATTTGATAAGAGTTATATGGAGGCAGATACATTGACTCAAATTCCATGTATGGGTCCTGAAGATCACGTTTGAAACATTTACAGGACAATGGATCGTGTAAAAGAGCCATCCAGTAAGGATTTACATGAAAAAAAGTTTCGCCAAGGAAATTTTCATGTTGTCATTAAAATTTATTTGATAAGAGTTATATGGAGGCAGATACATTGACTCAAATTCCATGTATGGGTCCTGAAGATCACGTTTGAAACATTTACAGGACAATGGATCGTGTGAAAGAGTCATCCAGTAAGGATTTACATGAAAAAAAGTTTCGCCAAGGAAATTTTCATGTTGTCATTAAAATTTATTTGATAAGAGTTATATGGAGGCAGATACATTGACTCAAATTCCATGTATGGGTCCTGAAGATCACGTTTGAAACATTTACAGGACAATGGATCGTGTGAAAGAGTCATCCAGTAAGGATTTACATGAAAAAAAGTTTCGCCAAGGAAATTTTCATGTTGTCATTAAAATTTATTTGATAAGAGTTATATGGAGGCAGATACATTGACTCAAATTCCATGTATGGGTCCTGAAGATCACGTTTGAAACATTTACAGGACAATGGATCGTGTGAAAGAGTCATCCAGTAAGGATTTACATGAAAAAAATTTCGCCATGGAAATTTTCATGTTGTCATTAAAATTTATTTGATAAGAGTTATATGGAGGCAGATACATTGACTCAAATTCCATGTATGGGTCCTGAAGATCACGTTTGAAACATTTACAGGACAATGGATCGTGTGAAAGAGTCATCCAGTAAGGATTTACATGAAAAAAATTTCGCCAAGGAAATTTTCATGTTGTCATTAAAATTTATTTGATAAGAGTTATATGGAGGCAGATACATTGACTCAAATTCCATGTATGGGTCCTGAAGATCACGTTTGAAACATTTACAGGACAATGGATCGTGTGAAAGAGTCATCCAGTAAGGATTTACATGAAAAAAAGTTTCGCCAAGGAAATTTTCATGTTGTCATTAAAATTTATTTGATAAGAGTTATATGGAGGCAGATACATTGACTCAAATTCCATGTATGGGTCCTGAAGATCACGTTTGAAACATTTACAGGACAATGGATCGTGTGAAAGAGTCATCCAGTAAGGATTTACATGAAAAAAAGTTTCGCCAAGGAAATTTTCATGTTGTCATTAAAATTTATTTGATAAGAGTTATATGGAGGCAGATACATTGACTCAAATTCCATGTATGGGTCCTGAAGATCACGTTTGAAACATTTACAGGACAATGGATCGTGTGAAAGAGTCATCCAGTAAGGATTTACATGAAAAAAAGTTTCGCCAAGGAAATTTTCATGTTGTCATTAAAATTTATTTGATAAGAGTTATATGGAGGCAGATACATTGACTCAAATTCCATGTATGGGTCCTGAAGATCACGTTTGAAACATTTACAGGACAATGGATCGTGTGAAAGAGTCATCCAGTAAGGATTTACATGAAAAAAATTTCGCCATGGAAATTTTCATGTTGTCATTAAAATTTATTTGATAAGAGTTATATGGAGGCAGATACATTGACTCAAATTCCATGTATGGGTCCTGAAGATCACGTTTGAAACATTTACAGGACAATGGATCGTGTGAAAGAGTCATCCAGTAAGGATTTACATGAAAAAAATTTCGCCAAGGAAATTTTCATGTTGTCATTAAAATTTATTTGATAAGAGTTATATGGAGGCAGATACATTGACTCAAATTCCATGTATGGGTCCTGAAGATCACGTTTGAAACATTTACAGGACAATGGATCGTGTGAAAGAGTCATCCAGTAAGGATTTACATGAAAAAAAGTTTCGCCAAGGAAATTTTCATGTTGTCATTAAAATTTATTTGATAAGAGTTATATGGAGGCAGATACATTGACTCAAATTCCATGTATGGGTCCTGAAGATCACGTTTGAAACATTTACAGGACAATGGATCGTGTGAAAGAGTCATCCAGTAAGGATTTACATGAAAAAAAGTTTCGCCAAGGAATATTTTATGTTGTCATTAAAATTTATTTGATAAGAGTTATATGGAGGCAGATACATTGACTCAAATTCCATGCATGGGTCCTGAAGATCACGTTTGAAACATTTACAGGACAATGGATCGTGTGAAAGAGTCATCCAGTAAGGATTTACATGAAAAAAAGTTTAGCCAAGGAAATTTTCATGTTGTCATTAAAATTTATTTGATAAGAGTTATATGGAGGCAGATACATTGACTCAAATTCCATGTATGGGTCCTGAAGATCACGTTTGAAATATTTACAGGACAATGGATCGTGTGAAAGAGTCATCCAGTAAGGATTTACATGAAAAAAATTTCGCCATGGAAATTTTCATGTTGTCATTAAAATTTATTTGATAAGAGTTATATGGAGGCAGATACATTGACTCAAATTCCATGTATGGGTCCTGAAGATCACGTTTGAAACATTTACAGGACAATGGATCGTGTGAAAGAGTCATCCAGTAAGGATTTACATGAAAAAAATTTCGCCAAGGAAATTTTCATGTTGTCATTAAAATTTATTTGATAAGAGTTATATGGAGGCAGATACATTGACTCAAATTCCATGTATGGGTCCTGAAGATCACGTTTGAAACATTTACAGGACAATGGATCGTGTGAAAGAGTCATCCAGTAAGGATTTACATGAAAAAAAGTTTCGCCAAGGAAATTTTCATGTTGTCATTAAAATTTATTTGATAAGAGTTATATGGAGGCAGATACATTGACTCAAATTCCATGTATGGGTCCTGAAGATCACGTTTGAAACATTTACAGGACAATGGATCGTGTGAAAGAGTCATCCAGTAAGGATTTACATGAAAAAAATTTCGCCAAGGAAATTTTCATGTTGTCATTAAAATTTATTTGATAAGAGTTATATGGAGGCAGATACATTGACTCAAATTCCATGTATGGGTCCTGAAGATCACGTTTGAAACATTTACAGGACAATGGATCGTGTGAAAGAGTCATCCAGTAAGGATTTACATGAAAAAAAGTTTCGCCAAGGAAATCTTCATGTTGTCATTAAAATTTATTTGATAAGAGTTATATGGAGGCAGATACATTGACTCAAATTCCATGTATGGGTCCTGAAGATCACGTTTGAAACATTTACAGGACAATGGATCGTGTGAAAGAGTCATCCAGTAAGGATTTACATGAAAAAAAGTTTCGCCAAGGAAATTTTCATGTTGTCATTAAAATTTATTTGATAAGAGTTATATGGAGGCAGATACATTGACTCAAATTCCATGTATGGGTCCTGAAGATCACGTTTGAAACATTTACAGGACAATGGATCGTGTGAAAGAGTCATCCAGTAAGGATTTACATGAAAAAAATTTCGCCAAGGAAATTTTCATGTTGTCATTAAAATTTATTTGATAAGAGTTATATGGAGGCAGATACATTGACTCAAATTCCATGTATGGGTCCTGAAGATCACGTTTGAAACATTTACAGGACAATGGATCGTGTGAAAGAGTCATCCAGTAAGGATTTACATGAAAAAAAGTTTCGCCAAGGAAATCTTCATGTTGTCATTAAAATTTATTTGATAAGAGTTATATGGAGGCAGATACATTGACTCAAATTCCATGTATGGGTCCTGAAGATCACGTTTGAAACATTTACAGGACAATGGATCGTGTGAAAGAGTCATCCAGTAAGGATTTACATGAAAAAAAGTTTCGCCAAGGAAATTTTCATGTTGTCATTAAAATTTATTTGATAAGAGTTATATGGAGGCAGATACATTGACTCAAATTCCATGTATGGGTCCTGAAGATTACGTTTGAAACATTTACAGGACAATGGATCGTGTGAAAGAGTCATCCAGTAAGGATTTACATGAAAAAATTTTCGCCAAGGAAATTTTCATGTTGTCATTAAAATTTATTTGATAAGAGTTATATGGAGGCAGATACATTGACTCAAATTCCATGTATGGGTCCTGAAGATCACGTTTGAAACATTTACAGGACAATGGATCGTGTGAAAGAGTCATCCAGTAAGGATTTACATGAAAAAAAGTTTCGCCAAGGAAATTTTCATGTTGTCATTAAAATTTATTTGATAAGAGTTATATGGAGGCAGATACATTGACTCAAATTCCATGTATGGGTCCTGAAGATCACGTTTGAAACATTTACAGGACAATGGATCGTGTGAAAGAGTCATCCAGTAAGGATTTACATGAAAAAAAGTTTCGCCAAGGAAATTTTCATGTTGTCATTAAAATTTATTTGATAAGAGTTATATGGAGGCAGATACATTGACTCAAATTCCATGTATGGGTCCTGAAGATCACGTTTGAAACATTTACAGGACAATGGATCGTGTGAAAGAGTCATCCAGTAAGGATTTACATGAAAAAAAATTTCGCCAAGGAAATTTTCATGTTGTCATTAAAATTTATTTGATAAGAGTTATATGGAGGCAGATACATTGACTCAAATTCCATGTATGGGTCCTGAAGATCACGTTTGAAATATTTACAGGACAATGGATCGTGTGAAAGAGTCATCCAGTAAGGATTTACATGAAAAAAATTTCGCCAAGGAAATTTTCATGTTGTCATTAAAATTTATTTGATAAGAGTTATATGGGGGCAGATACAATGACTCAAATTCCATGTACGGGTCCTGAAGATCACGTTTGAAACATTTACAGGACAATGGATCGTGTGAAAGAGCCATCCAGTAAGGAATTACATAAAAAAAATTTTGCCAAGGAAATTTTCTCGTTGTCATTAAAATTCATTTGATAAGAGTTATATGGGGGCAGATACATTGACTCAAATTCCATGTATGGGTCCTGAAGATTACGTTTGAAACATTTACAGGACAATGGATCGTGTGAAAGAGCCATCCAGTAAGGATTTACATAGAAAAAATTTTGCCATGGAAATTTTCTCGTTGTCATTAAAATTTATTTGATAAGAGTTATATGGAGGCAGATACATTGACTCAAATTCCATGTATGGGTCCTGAAGATCACGTTTGAAACATTTACAGGACAATGGATCGTGTGAAAGAGTCATCCAGTAAGGATTTACATGAAAAAAAGTTTCGCCAAGGAAATTTTCATGTTGTCATTAAAATTTATTTGATAAGAGTTATATGGAGGCAGATACATTGACTCAAATTCCATGTATGGGTCCTGAAGATCACGTTTGAAATATTTACAGGTAAATGGATCGTGTGAAAGAGTCATCCAGTAAGGATGAGGATAAAGGATGAAAAAAATTTCGCCAAGGAAATTTTCATGTTGTTATTAAAATTTATTTGATAAGAGTTATCTGGAGGCAGATACATTGACTCAAATTCCATGTATGGGTCCTGAAGATCACGTTTGAAACATTTACAGGACAATGGATCGTGTGAAAGAGTCATCCAGTAAGGATTTACATGAAAAAAATTTCGCCAAGGAAATTTTCATGTTGTCATTAAAATTTATTTGATAAGAGTTATATGGAGGCAGATACATTGACTCAATTTCCATGTATGGGTCCTGAAGATCACGTTTGAAATATTTACAGGACAATGGATCGTGTGAAAGAGTCATCCAGTAAGGATTTACATGAAAAAAATTTCGCCAAGGAAATTTTCATGTTGTCATTAAAATTTATTTGATAAGAGTTATATGGGGGCAGATACAATGACTCAAATTCCATGTATGGGTCCTGAAGATCACGTTTGAAACATTTACAGGACAATGGATCGTGTGAAAGAGCCATCCAGTAAGGAATTACAAAAAAAATATTTTGCCAAGGAAATTTTCTCGTTGTCATTAAAATTCATTTGATAAGAGTTATATGGGGGCAGATACATTGACTCAAATTCCATGTATGGGTCCTGAAGATTACGTTTGAAACATTTACAGGACAATGGATCGTGTGAAAGAGCCATCCAGTGAGGATTTACATAGAAAAATTTTTGCCATGGAAATTTTCTCGTTGTCATTAAAATTTATTTGATAAGAGTTATATGGAGGCAGATACATTGACTCAAATTCCATGTATGGGTCCTGAAGATCACGTTTGAAACATTTACAGGACAATGGATCGTGTGAAAGAGTCATCCAGTAAGGATTTACATGAAAAAAAGTTTCGCCAAGGAAATTTTCATGTTGTCATTAAAATTTATTTGATAAGAGTTATATGGAGGCAGATACATTGACTCAAATTCCATGTATGGGTCCTGAAGATCACGTTTGAAACATTTACATGGCAATGGATCGTGTGAAAGAGTCATCCAGTAAGGATTTACATGAAAAAAAGTTTCGCCACGGAAATTTTCATGTTGTCATTAAAATTTATTTGATAAGAGTTATATGGGGGCAGATATATTGACTCAAATTCCATGTATGGGTCCTGAAGATTACGTTTGAAACATTTACAGGACAATCGTGTGAAAGAGCCATCCAGTAAGGAATAACATGAAAAAAAGTTTCGCCAAGGAAATTTTCATGTTGTCATTAAAATTTATTTGATAAGAGTTATATGGAGGCAGATACATTGACTCAAATTCCATGTATGGGTCCTGAAGAACGTTTGAAACATTTACAGGACAATGGATCGTGTGAAAGAGTCATCCAGTAAGGATTTACATGAAAAAAAATTTCGCCAAGGAAATTTTCATGTTGTCATTAAAATTTATTTGATAAGAGTTATATGGAGGCAGATACATTGACTCAAATTCCATGTATGGGTCCTGAAGATCACGTTTGAAATATTTACAGGACAATGGATCGTGTGAAAGAGTCATCCAGTAAGGATTTACATGAAAAAAATTTCGCCAAGGAAATTTTCATGTTGTCATTAAAATTTATTTGATAAGAGTTATATGGGGGCAGATACAATGACTCAAATTCCATGTACGGGTCCTGAAGATCACGTTTGAAACATTTACAGGACAATGGATCGTGTGAAAGAGCCATCCAGTAAGGAATTACATAAAAAAAATTTTGCCAAGGAAATTTTCTCGTTGTCATTAAAATTCATTTGATAAGAGTTATATGGGGGCAGATACATTGACTCAAATTCCATGTATGGGTCCTGAAGATTACGTTTGAAACATTTACAGGACAATGGATCGTGTGAAAGAGCCATCCAGTAAGGATTTACATAGAAAAAATTTTGCCATGGAAATTTTCTCGTTGTCATTAAAATTTATTTGATAAGAGTTATATGGAGGCAGATACATTGACTCAAATTCCATGTATGGGTCCTGAAGATCACGTTTGAAACATTTACAGGACAATGGATCGTGTGAAAGAGTCATCCAGTAAGGATTTACATGAAAAAATGTTTCGCCAAGGAAATTTTCATGTTGTCATTAAAATTTATTTGATAAGAGTTATATGGAGGCAGATACATTGACTCAAATTCCATGTATGGGTCCTGAAGATCACGTTTGAAACATTTACAGGACAATGGATCGTGTGAAAGAGTCATCCAGTAAGGATTTACATGAAAAAAAGTTTCGCCAAGGAAATTTTCATGTTGTCATTAAAATTTATTTGATAAGAGTTATATGGAGGCAGATACATTGACTCAAATTCCATGTATGGGTCCTGAAGATCACGTTTGAAATATTTACAGGTAAATGGATCGTATGAAAGAGTCATCCAGTAAGGATGAGGATAAAGGATGAAAAAAATTTCGCCAAGGAAATTTTCATGTTGTCATTAAAATTTATTTGATAAGAGTTATCTGGAGGCAGATACATTGACTCAAATTCCATGTATGGGTCCTGAAGATCACGTTTGAAACATTTACAGGACAATGGATGATGTGAAAGAGCCATCCAGTAAGGATTTAAATGAAAAAATAATTCGCCATGGAAATTTTCTCGTTGTCATTAAAATTTATTTGATAAGAGTTATATGGAGGCAGATACATTGACTCAAATTCCATGTATGGGTCCTGAAGATCACGTTTGAAACATTTACAGGACAATGGATCGTGTGAAAGAGCCATCCAGTAAGGATTTACATGAAAAAAAGTTTCGCCAAGGAAATTTTCATGTTGTCATTAAAATTTATTTGATAAGAGTTATATGGAGGCAGATACATTGACTCAAATTCCATGTATGGGTCCTGAAGATCACGTTTGAAATATTTACAGGACAAATTTTGCCAAGGAAATTTTCTCGTTGTCATTAAAATTCATTTGGTAAGAGTTATATGGGGGCAGATACATTGACTCAAATTCCATGTATGGGTCCTGAAGATCACGTTTGAAACATTTACAGGACAATGGATCGTGTGAAAGAGTCATCCAGTAAGGATTTACATGAAAAAAATTTCGCCAAGGAAATTTTCATGTTGTCATTAAAATTTATTTGATAAGAGTTATATGGAGGCAGATACATTGACTCAAATTCCATGTATGGGTCCTGAAGATCACGTTTGAAATATTTACAGGACAATGGATCGTGTGAAAGAGTCATCCAGTAAGGATTTACATGAAAAAAATTTCGCCAAGGAAATTTTCATGTTGTCATTAAAATTTATTTGATAAGAGTTATATGGGGGCAGATACAATGACTCAAATTCCATGTATGGGTCCTGAAGATCACGTTTGAAACATTTACAGGACAATGGATCGTGTGAAAGAGCCATCCAGTAAGGAATTACATAAAAAATATTTTGCCAAGGAAATTTTCTCGTTGTCATTAAAATTCATTTGATAAGAGTTATATGGGGGCAGATACATTGACTCAAATTCCATGTATGGGTCCTGAAGATTACGTTTGAAACATTTACAGGACAATGGATCGTGTGAAAGAGCCATCCAGTGAGGATTTACATAGAAAAAATTTTGCCATGGAAATTTTCTAGTTGTCATTAAAATTTATTTGATAAGAGTTATATGGAGGCAGATACATTGACTCAAATTCCATGTATGGGTCCTGAAGATCACGTTTGAAACATTTACAGGACAATGGATCGTGTGAAAGAGTCATCCAGTAAGGATTTACATGAAAAAAATTTCGCCAAGGAAATTTTCATGTTGTAATTAAAATTTATTTGATAAGAGTTATATGGAGGCAGATACATTGACTCAAATTCCATGTATGGGTCCTGAAGATCACGTTTGAGACATTTACAGGACAATGGATCGTGTGAAAGAGTCATCCAGTAAGGATTTACATGAAAAAAATTTCGCCAAGGAAATTTTCATGTTGTCATTAAAATTTATTTGATAAGAGTTATATGGAGGCAGATACATTGACTCAAATTCCATGTATGGGTCCTGAAGATCACGTTTGAAATATTTACAGGACAATGGATCGTGTGAAAGAGTCATCCAGTAAGGATTTACATGAAAAAAATTTCGCCAAGGAAATTTTCATGTTGTCATTAAAATTTATTTGATAAGAGTTATATGGGGGCAGATACAATGACTCAAATTCCATGTATGGGTCCTGAAGATCACGTTTGAAACATTTACAGGACAATGGATCGTGTGAAAGAGCCATCCAGTAAGGAATTACATAAAAAAAATTTTGCCAAGGAAATTTTCTCGTTGTCATTAAAATTCATTTGATAAGATTTATATGGGGGCAGATACATTGACTCAAATTCCATGTATGGGTCCTGAAGATTACGTTTGAAACATTTACAGGACAATGGATCGTGTGAAAGAGCCATCCAGTAAGGATTTACATAGAAAAAATTTTGCCATGGAAATTTTCTCGTTGTCATTAAAATTTATTTGATAAGAGTTATATGGAGGCAGATACATTGACTCAAATTCCATGTATGGGTCCTAAAGATCACGTTTGAAACATTTACAGGACAATGGATCGTGTGAAAGAGTCATCCAGTAAGGATTTACATGAAAAAAAGTTTCGCCAAGGAAATTTTCATGTTGTCATTAAAATTTATTTGATAAGAGTTATATGGAGGCAGATACATTGACTCAAATTCCATGTATGGGTCCTGAAGATCACGTTTGAAACATTTACAGGACAATGGATCGTGTGAAAGAGTCATCCAGTAAGGATTTACATGAAAAAAAGTTTCGCCAAGGAAATTTTCATGTTGTCATTAAAATTTATTTGATAATAGTTATATGGGGGCAGATACAATGACTCAAAATCCATGTATGGGTCCTGAAGATCACGTTTGAAACATTTACAGGACAATGGATCGTGTGATAGAGCCATCCAGTAAGGAATTACATAAAAAAAATTTTGCCAAGGAAATTTTCTCGTTGTCATTATAATTCATTTGATAAGAGTTATATGGGGGCAGATACATTGACTCAAATTCCATGTATGGGTCCTGAAGATTACGTTTGAAACATTTACAGGACAATGGATCGTGTGAAAGAGCCATCCAGTAAGGATTTACATAGAAAAAATTTTGCCATGGAAATTTTCTCGTTGTCATTAAAATTTATTTGATAAGAGTTATATGGAGGCAGATACATTGACTCAAATTCCATGTATGGGTCCTGAAGATCACGTTTGAAACATTTACAGGACAATGGATCGTGTGAAAGAGTCATCCAGTAAGGATTTACATGAAAAAATAATTCGCCATGGAAATTTTCTCGTTGTCATTAAAATTTATTTGATAAGAGTTATATGGAGGCAGATACATTGACTCAAATTCCATGTATGGGTCCTGAAGATCACGTTTGAAACATTTACAAGACAATGGATCGTGTGAAAGAGTCATCCAGTAAGGATTTACATGAAAAAATTTTCGCCAAGGAAATTTTCATGTTGTCATTAAAATGCATTTGATAAGAGTTATATGGAGGCAGATCCATTGACTCAAATTCCATGTATGGGTCCTGAAGATCACGTTTGAAACATTTACAGGACAATGGATCGTGTGAAAGAGCCATCCAGTAAGGATTTACATGAAAAAAAGTTTCGCCAAGGAAATTTTCATGTTGTCATTAAAATTTATTTGATAAGAGTTATATGGAGGCAGATACATTGACTCAAATTCCATGTATGGGTCCTGAAGATCACGTTTGAAACATTTACAGGACAATGGATCGCGTGAAAGAGTCATCCAGTAAGGATTTACATGAAAAAAAGTTTCGCCAAGGAAATTTTCATGTTGTCATTAAAATTTATTTGATAAGAGTTATATGGAGGCAGATACATTGACTCAAATTCCATGTATGGGTCCTGAAGATCACGTTTGAAACATTTACAGGACAATGGATCGTGTGAAAGAGTCATCCAGTAAGGATTTACATGAAAAAAAGTTTCGCCAAGGAAATTTTCATGTTGTCATTAAAATTTATTTGATAAGAGTTATATGGAGGCAGATACATTGACTCAAATTCCATGTATGGGTCCTGAAGATCACGTTTGAAATATTTACAGGACAATGGATCGTGTGAAAGAGTCATCCAGTAAGGATGAGGATGAAGGATGAAAAAAATTTCGCCAAGGAAATTTTCATGTTGTCATTAAAATTTATTTGATAAGAGTTATCTGGAGGCAGATACATTGACTCAAATTCCATGTATGGGTCCTGAAGATCACGTTTGAAACATTTACAGGACAATGGATCATGTGAAAGAGCCATCCAGTAAGGATTTAAATGCAAAAATAATTCGCCATGGAAATTTTCTCGTTGTCATTAAAATTTATTTGATAAGAGTTATATGGAGGCAGATACATTGACTCAAATTCCATGTATGGGTCCTGAAGATCACGTTTGAAACATTTACAGGACAATGGATCGTGTGAAAGAGCCATCCAGTAAGGATTTACATGAAAAAAAGTTTCGCCAAGGAAATTTTCATGTTGTCATTAAAATTTATTTGATAAGAGTTATATGGAGGCAGATACATTGACTCAAATTCCATGTATGGGTCCTGAAGATCACGTTTGAAATATTTACAGGACAATGGATCGTGTGAAAGAGTCATCCAGTAAGGATTTACATGAAAAAAAGTTTCGCCAAGGAAATTTTCATGTTGTCATTAAAATTCATTTGATAAGAGTTATATGGAGGCAGATACATTGACTCAAATTCCATGTATGGGTCCTGAAGATTACGTTTGAAACATTTACAGGAAAATGGATCGTGTGAAAGAGCCATCCAGTAAGGATTTACATAGAAAAAAATTTGCCAAGGAAATTTTCTCGTTGTCATTAAAATTCATTTGATAAGAGTTATATGGGGGCAGATACATTGACTCAAATTCCATGTATGGGTCCTGAAGATTACGTTTGAAACATTTACAGGACAATGGATCGTGTGAAAGAGCCATCCAGTAAGGATTTACATAGAAAAAATTTTGCCATGGAAATTTTCTCGTTGTCATTAAAATTTATTTGATAAGAGTTATATGGAGGCAGATACATTGACTCAAATTCCATGTATGGGTCCTGAAGATCACGTTTGAAACATTTACAGGACAATGGATCGTGTGAAAGAGTCATCCAGTAAGGATTTACATGAAAAAATGTTTCGCCAAGGAAATTTTCATGTTGTCATTAAAATTTATTTGATAAGAGTTATATGGAGGCAGATACATTGACTCAAATTCCATGTATGGGTCCTGAAGATCACGTTTGAAACATTTACAGGACAATGGATCGTGTGAAAGAGTCATCCAGTAAGGATTTACATGAAAAAAAGTTTCGCCAAGGAAATTTTCATGTTGTCATTAAAATTTATTTGATAAGAGTTATATGGAGGCAGATACATTGACTCAAATTCCATGTATGGGTCCTGAAGATCACGTTTGAAATATTTACAGGTAAATGGATCGTATGAAAGAGTCATCCAGTAAGGATGAGGATAAAGGATGAAAAAAATTTCGCCAAGGAAATTTTCATGTTGTCATTAAAATTTATTTGATAAGAGTTATCTGGAGGCAGATACATTGACTCAAATTCCATGTATGGGTCCTGAAGATCACGTTTGAAACATTTACAGGACAATGGATGATGTGAAAGAGCCATCCAGTAAGGATTTAAATGAAAAAATAATTCGCCATGGAAATTTTCTCGTTGTCATTAAAATTTATTTGATAAGAGTTATATGGAGGCAGATACATTGACTCAAATTCCATGTATGGGTCCTGAAGATCACGTTTGAAACATTTACAGGACAATGGATCGTGTGAAAGAGCCATCCAGTAAGGATTTACATGAAAAAAAGTTTCGCCAAGGAAATTTTCATGTTGTCATTAAAATTTATTTGATAAGAGTTATATGGAGGCAGATACATTGACTCAAATTCCATGTATGGGTCCTGAAGATCACGTTTGAAATATTTACAGGACAAATTTTGCCAAGGAAATTTTCTCGTTGTCATTAAAATTCATTTGGTAAGAGTTATATGGGGGCAGATACATTGACTCAAATTCCATGTATGGGTCCTGAAGATCACGTTTGAAACATTTACAGGACAATGGATCGTGTGAAAGAGTCATCCAGTAAGGATTTACATGAAAAAAATTTCGCCAAGGAAATTTTCATGTTGTCATTAAAATTTATTTGATAAGAGTTATATGGAGGCAGATACATTGACTCAAATTCCATGTATGGGTCCTGAAGATCACGTTTGAAATATTTACAGGACAATGGATCGTGTGAAAGAGTCATCCAGTAAGGATTTACATGAAAAAAATTTCGCCAAGGAAATTTTCATGTTGTCATTAAAATTTATTTGATAAGAGTTATATGGGGGCAGATACAATGACTCAAATTCCATGTATGGGTCCTGAAGATCACGTTTGAAACATTTACAGGACAATGGATCGTGTGAAAGAGCCATCCAGTAAGGAATTACATAAAAAATATTTTGCCAAGGAAATTTTCTCGTTGTCATTAAAATTCATTTGATAAGAGTTATATGGGGGCAGATACATTGACTCAAATTCCATGTATGGGTCCTGAAGATTACGTTTGAAACATTTACAGGACAATGGATCGTGTGAAAGAGCCATCCAGTGAGGATTTACATAGAAAAAATTTTGCCATGGAAATTTTCTAGTTGTCATTAAAATTTATTTGATAAGAGTTATATGGAGGCAGATACATTGACTCAAATTCCATGTATGGGTCCTGAAGATCACGTTTGAAACATTTACAGGACAATGGATCGTGTGAAAGAGTCATCCAGTAAGGATTTACATGAAAAAAATTTCGCCAAGGAAATTTTCATGTTGTAATTAAAATTTATTTGATAAGAGTTATATGGAGGCAGATACATTGACTCAAATTCCATGTATGGGTCCTGAAGATCACGTTTGAGACATTTACAGGACAATGGATCGTGTGAAAGAGTCATCCAGTAAGGATTTACATGAAAAAAATTTCGCCAAGGAAATTTTCATGTTGTCATTAAAATTTATTTGATAAGAGTTATATGGAGGCAGATACATTGACTCAAATTCCATGTATGGGTCCTGAAGATCACGTTTGAAATATTTACAGGACAATGGATCGTGTGAAAGAGTCATCCAGTAAGGATTTACATGAAAAAAATTTCGCCAAGGAAATTTTCATGTTGTCATTAAAATTTATTTGATAAGAGTTATATGGGGGCAGATACAATGACTCAAATTCCATGTATGGGTCCTGAAGATCACGTTTGAAACATTTACAGGACAATGGATCGTGTGAAAGAGCCATCCAGTAAGGAATTACATAAAAAAAATTTTGCCAAGGAAATTTTCTCGTTGTCATTAAAATTCATTTGATAAGATTTATATGGGGGCAGATACATTGACTCAAATTCCATGTATGGGTCCTGAAGATTACGTTTGAAACATTTACAGGACAATGGATCGTGTGAAAGAGCCATCCAGTAAGGATTTACATAGAAAAAATTTTGCCATGGAAATTTTCTCGTTGTCATTAAAATTTATTTGATAAGAGTTATATGGAGGCAGATACATTGACTCAAATTCCATGTATGGGTCCTAAAGATCACGTTTGAAACATTTACAGGACAATGGATCGTGTGAAAGAGTCATCCAGTAAGGATTTACATGAAAAAAAGTTTCGCCAAGGAAATTTTCATGTTGTCATTAAAATTTATTTGATAAGAGTTATATGGAGGCAGATACATTGACTCAAATTCCATGTATGGGTCCTGAAGATCACGTTTGAAACATTTACAGGACAATGGATCGTGTGAAAGAGTCATCCAGTAAGGATTTACATGAAAAAAAGTTTCGCCAAGGAAATTTTCATGTTGTCATTAAAATTTATTTGATAATAGTTATATGGGGGCAGATACAATGACTCAAAATCCATGTATGGGTCCTGAAGATCACGTTTGAAACATTTACAGGACAATGGATCGTGTGAAAGAGCCATCCAGTAAGGAATTACATAAAAAAAATTTTGCCAAGGAAATTTTCTCGTTGTCATTATAATTCATTTGATAAGAGTTATATGGGGGCAGATACATTGACTCAAATTCCATGTATGGGTCCTGAAGATTACGTTTGAAACATTTACAGGACAATGGATCGTGTGAAAGAGCCATCCAGTAAGGATTTACATAGAAAAAATTTTGCCATGGAAATTTTCTCGTTGTCATTAAAATTTATTTGATAAGAGTTATATGGAGGCAGATACATTGACTCAAATTCCATGTATGGGTCCTGAAGATCACGTTTGAAACATTTACAGGACAATGGATCGTGTGAAAGAGTCATCCAGTAAGGATTTACATGAAAAAATAATTCGCCATGGAAATTTTCTCGTTGTCATTAAAATTTATTTGATAAGAGTTATATGGAGGCAGATACATTGACTCAAATTCCATGTATGGGTCCTGAAGATCACGTTTGAAACATTTACAAGACAATGGATCGTGTGAAAGAGTCATCCAGTAAGGATTTACATGAAAAAATTTTCGCCAAGGAAATTTTCATGTTGTCATTAAAATGCATTTGATAAGAGTTATATGGAGGCAGATCCATTGACTCAAATTCCATGTATGGGTCCTGAAGATCACGTTTGAAACATTTACAGGACAATGGATCGTGTGAAAGAGCCATCCAGTAAGGATTTACATGAAAAAAAGTTTCGCCAAGGAAATTTTCATGTTGTCATTAAAATTTATTTGATAAGAGTTATATGGAGGCAGATACATTGACTCAAATTCCATGTATGGGTCCTGAAGATCACGTTTGAAACATTTACAGGACAATGGATCGCGTGAAAGAGTCATCCAGTAAGGATTTACATGAAAAAAAGTTTCGCCAAGGAAATTTTCATGTTGTCATTAAAATTTATTTGATAAGAGTTATATGGAGGCAGATACATTGACTCAAATTCCATGTATGGGTCCTGAAGATCACGTTTGAAACATTTACAGGACAATGGATCGTGTGAAAGAGTCATCCAGTAAGGATTTACATGAAAAAAAGTTTCGCCAAGGAAATTTTCATGTTGTCATTAAAATTTATTTGATAAGAGTTATATGGAGGCAGATACATTGACTCAAATTCCATGTATGGGTCCTGAAGATCACGTTTGAAATATTTACAGGACAATGGATCGTGTGAAAGAGTCATCCAGTAAGGATGAGGATGAAGGATGAAAAAAATTTCGCCAAGGAAATTTTCATGTTGTCATTAAAATTTATTTGATAAGAGTTATCTGGAGGCAGATACATTGACTCAAATTCCATGTATGGGTCCTGAAGATCACGTTTGAAACATTTACAGGACAATGGATCATGTGAAAGAGCCATCCAGTAAGGATTTAAATGCAAAAATAATTCGCCATGGAAATTTTCTCGTTGTCATTAAAATTTATTTGATAAGAGTTATATGGAGGCAGATACATTGACTCAAATTCCATGTATGGGTCCTGAAGATCACGTTTGAAACATTTACAGGACAATGGATCGTGTGAAAGAGCCATCCAGTAAGGATTTACATGAAAAAAAGTTTCGCCAAGGAAATTTTCATGTTGTCATTAAAATTTATTTGATAAGAGTTATATGGAGGCAGATACATTGACTCAAATTCCATGTATGGGTCCTGAAGATCACGTTTGAAACATTTACAGGACAATGGATCGTGTGAAAGAGCCATCCAGTAAGGATTTACATGAAAAAAAGTTTCGCCAAGGAAATTTTCATGTTGTCATTAAAATTTATTTGATAAGAGTTATATGGAGGCAGATACATTGACTCAAATTCCATGTATGGGTCCTGAAGATCACGTTTGAAATATTTACAGGACAATGGATCGTGTGAAAGAGTCATCCAGTAAGGATTTACATGAAAAAAAGTTTCGCCAAGGAAATTTTCATGTTGTCATTAAAATTCATTTGATAAGAGTTATATGGAGGCAGATACATTGACTCAAATTCCATGTATGGGTCCTGAAGATTACGTTTGAAACATTTACAGGAAAATGGATCGTGTGAAAGAGCCATCCAGTAAGGATTTACATAGAAAAAAATTTGCCATGGAAATTTTCTCGTTGTCATTAAAATTTATTTGATAAGAGTTATATGGAGGCAGATACATTGACTCAAATTCCATGTATGGGTCCTGAAGATCACGTTTGAAACATTTACAGGACAATGGATCGTGTGAAAGAGTCATTCAGTAAGGATTTACATGAAAAAAAGTTTCGCCAAGGAAATTTTCATGTTGTCATTAAAATTTATTTGATAAGAGTTATATGGAGGCAGATACATTGACTCAAATTCCATGTATGGGTCCTGAAGATCACGTTTGAAACATTTACAGGACAATGGATCGTGTGAAAGAGTCATCCAGTAAGGATTTACATGAAAAAATTTTCGCCAAGGAAATTTTCATGTTGTCATTAAAATGCATTTGATAAGAGTTATATGGAGGCAGATCCATTGACTCAAATTCCATGTATGGGTCCTGAAGATCACGTTTGAAACATTTACAGGACAATGGATCGTGTGAAAGAGCATCCAGTAAGGATTTACATGAAAAAAAGTTTCGCCAAGGAAATTTTCATGTTGTCATTAAAATTTATTTGATAAGAGTTATATGGAGGCAGATACATTGACTCAAATTCCATGTATGGGTCCTGAAGATCACGTTTGAAATATTTACAGGACAATGGATCGTGTGAAAGAGTCATCCAGTAAGAATTTACATGAAAAAAATTTCACCAAGGAAATTTTCATGTTGTCATTAAAATTTATTTGATAAGAGTTATCTGGAGGCAGATACATTGACTCAAATTCCATGTATGGGTCCTGAATATTACGTATGAAACATTCACAGGACAATGGATCGTGTTAAAGAGCCATCCAGTAAGGATTTACATAAAACAAATTTGTCAAGGAAATTTTCTCGTTGTCATTAAAATAGATTTGATAAGAGTTATATGGGGACAGATACATTGACTCAAATTCCATGTATGGGTCCTGAAGATCTCGTTTAAAACATTTACAGGACAATGGATCGTGTGAAAGAGTCATCCAGTAAGGATTTACATGAAAAAATAATTCGCCATGGAAATTTTCTCGTTGTCATTAAAATTTATTTGATAAGAGTTATATGGAGGCAGATACATTGACTCAAATTCCATGTATGGGTCCTGAAGATCACGTTTGAAACATTTACAGGACAATGGATCGTGTGAAAGAGTCATCCAGTAAGGATTTACATGAAAAAAAGTTTCGCCAAGGAAATTTTCATGTTGTCATTAAAATTTATTTGATAAGAGTTATATGGAGGCAGATACATTGACTCAAATTCCATGTATGGGTCCTGAAGATTACGTTTGAAACATTTACAGGACAATGGATCGTGTGAAAGAGTCATCCAGTAAGGATTTACATGAAAGAAATTTCGCCAAGGAAATTTTCATGTTGTCATTAAAATTTATTTGATAAGAGTTATATGGAGGCAGATACATTGACTCAAATTCCATTTATGGGTCCTGAAGATCACGTTTGAAACATTTACAGGACAATGGATCGTGTAAAAGAGCCATCCAGTAAGGATTTACATGAAAAAAAGTTTCGCCAAGGAAATTTTCATGTTGTCATTAAAATTTATTTGATAAGAGTTATATGGAGGCAGATACATTGACTCAAATTCCATGTATGGGTCCTGAAGATTACGTTTGAAACATTTTCAGGGCAATGGATAGTGTGAAAGAGCCATCCAGTAAGGATTTACATAAAAAAAATTTTGCCAAGGAAATTTTCTCGTTGTCATTAAAATTAATTTGATAAGAGTTATATGGGGGCAGATACAATGACTCAAATTCCATGTATGGGTCCTGAAGATTACGTTTGAAACATTTACAGGACAATGGATCGTGTGAAAGAGCCATCCAGTAAGGATTTACATAAAAAAAATTTTGCCAAGGAAATTTTCTCGTTTTCATTAAAATAGATTTGATAAGAGTTATATGGGGACAGATACATTGACTCAAATTCCATGTATGGGTCCTGAAGATCTCGTTTGAAATATTTTCAGGACAATGGATAGTGTGAAAGAGCCATCCAGTAAGGATTTACATGAAAAAAAATTTGGCCAAAGAAATTTTCTCGTTGTCATTAAAATTCAGTTGATAAGAGATATATGTGGGCGGATACAATGACTCAAATTCCATGTATGGGTCCTGAAGATCACGTTTGAAACATTTACAGGACAATGGATCGTGTGAAAGAGCCATCCAGTAAGGATTTACATAGAAAAAATTTTGCCAAGGAAATTTTCTCGTTGTCATTAAAATTCATTTGATAAGAGTTATATGGGGGCAGATACAATGACTCAAATTCCATGTATGGGTCCTGAAAATCACGTTTGAAACATTTTCAGGGCAATGGATAGTGTGAAAGAGCCATCCAGTAAGGATTTACATAAAAAAAATTTTACCAAGGAAATTTTCTCGTTGTCATTAAAATTAATTTGATAAGAGTTATATGGGGGCAGATACAATGACTCAAATTCCATGTATGGGTCCTGATGATTACGTTTGAAACATTTACAGGACAATGGATCGTGTGAAAGAGCCATCCAGTAAGGATTTACATAAAAAAAATTTTGCCAAGGAAATTTTCTCGTTTTCATTAAAATAGATTTGATAAGAGTTATATGGGGACAGATACATTGACTCAAATTCCATGTATGGGTCCTGAAGATCTCGTTTAAAACATTTACAGGACAATGGATCGTGTGAAAGAGTCATCCAGTAAGGAATTACATAAAAAAATTTTGCCAAGGAAATTTTCTCGTTGTCATTAAAATTCATTTGATAAGAGTTATATGGGGGCAGATACATTGACTCAAATTCCATGTATGGGTCCTGAAGATTACGTTTGAAACATTTACAGGACAATGGATCGTGTGAAAGAGCCATCCAGTAAGGATTTACATAAAAAAAAATTTTGCCAAGGAAATTTTCTCGTTGTCATTAAAATAGATTTGATAAGAGTTATATGGGGACAGATACATTGACTCAAATTCCATGTATGGGTCCTGAAGATCTCGTTTGAAACATTTACAGGACAATGGATCGTGTGAAAGAGCCATCCATGCGTTTTCATTCTCGGAATATTCTTATCAAAATAAATAATGCAAAAATACATTGTTTTCCATTGCCGTTTCTAGATCGTGTTTTTAAAACATGAATCAACGTCAATCATATATGTTTTGTGGTTTTAATTGCGCTTAGTGAAAAGCGCAACATAAAAATATCAAAATAATTCAATTTTGACTCCAAATCGTTCAAAAGGAAATGGTTTTGATCACTATTTTGCGCATTCAAAAGAAAGAATAACTTTGTATATGAAATTTAACGAAGAAAAATTTCTTCATTTTGAGAGCAAGAAACTCAAATTTTGACTTGAACTTACTCAAATTTTGAACAAAATAATTTTTTCTTATTTTGAGTAAATCACTCCAGTTTTGATAATATCGTCCCTTAACGCAAAAATGAGTAGATAGCTGGTAACTCAAGTCGAAATCGCTGCGACTATTTTATTACTCGGCAAGTCAGTTTAGCGTATCATACTTTATATACTTTATATAAATAGAGACATACTTGCTAACTGCAGATATTCTTTCGAACATACAGACCAGCGCTGCCAACTTTATCGATTTCTCGGTATTTATACTGATTTTTGGACTCGATACAGGAAGATATGCTCTCAAAATGCCGATATTTCAATTTTCATACAGGTAAATACCGATTTTCAGTTTTTGTGTTGGATTCCATAGGGGTAAATCAGCCAGGTCCCCGACCCTTTTTTTTAGTCGCAAATTCAGTTTTCGCACTAAATCGATGTTTGGATTTTTCGAGAAATATATTGTACAGCTGGATTTTTTTGCCAAACACACATTTTGGAAAAAAAAACAGTTGACAGCACTGATACAGACTTTTGCAACCCTGTCTGAAGATATTCGTATTTTTTACTTGGCATCTCTGCTGGCAACGCTGCGTGGTCCTGTCGTAAATATTGGCATCGGAGCAGAGATGCCAGGTCTGCAGATTTGTCTGTAAATCTGCAGATTTGGGGTATAGTGCTGCAGACATTTTCCGTTGTGCAGACTTTTGCAGACTTTTGAAATTCTCGCAGACTTTTACAGACTTTTGAAATTCTCGCAGACTTTCCTCTATATTTATAGACTTTTGAAATTTCCGCGAACCATACTTTATAGAGAAATTGCTGCCAGCAAGACATACTTGCTGACTGCAGATTTTTTTTTCAGATTTACAGACCCTGTCTGCAGATATTTGAAATTTTTACCTGGCATCTCAGCATCGGAGACTTAATTATTATTATTATTATTATTATTATTATTATTATTATTATTATTATTAAAAACTCTGTTGGGACTGCCAGTTTTCTTGTTATAAAATCCAGATTTAAATATTGTAACTGACATAAATTGTGTATCTAGAACTAGACCACTACCGAATATGCCCTGACGAAGCTAGAAAAATACGTGATTTGCCAGAAATATTTGGGATTTGCCATACAAATCTGGCAACATGGCAATCAGAGATGCCAGGTCTGCAGATTTGTCTGTACATGCTCTTTGAATCGAGTTGCGATTACTCAAATTCATAAGCTGGAACAGTATGTCAAAATTTGAGTATGGATTTGAGTAAAGCAAAATCGTTGCCATGAGTTCTCTCGTATTTATTCATACATTAGAGTAAGTGTTGAGTTTTTAAACATTCGAGTGCAAAAAAAATTTCTTTTTCATTCTCGGAATATTCTTATCAAAATAAATAATGCAAAATACATTGTTTTCCATTGCCGTTTCTAGATCGTGTTTTTAAAACATGAATCAACGTCAATCATAGATGTTTTGTGGTTTTAATTGCGCTTAGTGAAAAGCGCAACATAAAAATATCAAAATAATTCAATTTTGACTCCAAATCGTTCAAAAGGAAATGGTTTTGATCACTATTTTGCGCATTCAAAAGAAAGAATAACTTTGTATATGAAATTTAACGAAGAAAAATTTCTTCATTTTGAGAGCAAGAAACTCAAATTTTGACTTGAACTTACTCAAATTTTGAACAAAATAATTTTTTCTTATTTTGAGTAAAAATCACTCCAGTTTTGATAATTTCGTCCCTTAACGCAAAAATGAGTAGATAGCTGGTAACTCAAGTCGAAATCGCCGCGACTATTTTCTTACTCGGCAAGTCAGTTTAGCGTATCATACTTTATACATAAATAAAGACATACTTGCTAACTGCAAATATTCTTTCGAACATACAGACCAGCGCTGCCAACTTTATCGATATCGGGGTAAATGAGCCAGGTCCCCGACCCTTTTTTTTTAGTCGCAAATTCAGTTTTCGCACTAAATCGATGCTTGGATTTTTCGAGAAATATATTGTACAGCTGGATTTTTCCGCCAAATACACATTTTTGGAAAAAAAAAAGTTGACAGCACTGATACAGACTGAATGGGTCCTGAAGATCACGTTTGAAACATTTACAGGACAATGGATCGTGTGAAAGAGCCATCCAGTAAGGATTTACATAGAAAAAATTTTGCCAAGGAAATTTTCTCGTTGTCATTAAAATTCATTTGATAAGAGTTATATGGGGGCAGATACAATGACTCAAATTCCATGTATGGGTCCTGAAGATCACGTTTGAAACATTTACAGGACAATGGATCGTGTGAAGGAGTCATCCAGTAAGGATTTACATGAAAAAAATTTCGCCAAGGAAATTTTCTCGTTGTCATTAAAATTCATTTGATAAGAGTTATATGGAGGCAGATACATTGACTCAAATTCCATGTATGGGTCCTGAAGATCACGTTTGAAACATTTACAGGACAATGGATCGTTTGAAAGAGTCATCCAGTAAGGATTTACATGAAAAAAATTTCGCCAAGGAAATTTTCATGTTGTCATTAAAATGCATTTGATAAGAGTTATATGGAGGCAGATCCATTGACTCAAATTCCATGTATGGGTCCTGAAGATCACGTTTGAAACATTTACAGGACAATGGATCGTGTGAAAGAGCCATCCAGTAAGGATTTAGATAAAAAAAAATGCCAAGGAGATATTCTCGTTGTCATTAAAATTCATTTGATAAGAGTTATATGGGGGCAGATACAATGACTCAAATTCCATGTATGGGTCCTGAAGATCACGTTTGAAACATTTACAGGACAATGGATCGTGCGAAAGAGTCATCCAGTAAGGATTTACATGAAAAAAATTTCGCCAAGGAAATTTTCATGTTGTCATTAAAATTTATTTGATAAGAGTTATATGGAGGCAGATACATTGACTCAAATTCCATGTATGGGTCCTGAAGATCACGTTTGAAACATTTACAGGACAATGGATCGTGTGAAAGAGTCATCCAGTAAGGATTTACATGAAAAAAAGTTTCGCCAAGGAAATTTTCATGTTGTCATTAAAATTTATTTGATAAGAGTTATATGGAGGCAGATACATTGACTCAAATTCCATGTATGGGTCCTGAAGATCACGTTTGAAATATTTACAGGACAATGGATCGTGTGAAAGAGTCATCCAGTAAGGATTTACATGAAAAAAATTTCGCCAAGGAAATTTTCATGTTGTCATTAAAATTTATTTGATAAGAGTTATCTGGAGGCAGATACATTGACTTAAATTCCATGTATGGGTCCTGAAGATCATGTTTGAAACATTTACAGGACAATGGATCATGTTGAAGAGCCATCCAGTAAGGATTTACATGAAAAAATAATTCGCCATGGAAATTTTCTCGTTGTCATTAAAATTCATTTGATAAGAAATATATGGGGGCAGATACAACGACTCAAATTCCAGGTATGGGTCCTGAAGATCTCGTTTGAAACATTTACAGGACAATGGATCGTGTGAAAGAGTCATCCAGTAAGGATTTACATGAATAAAAATTCGCCATGGAAATTTTCTCGTTGTCATTAAAATTCATTTGATAAGAGATATATGGGGGCAGATACATTGACTCAAATTCCATGTATGGGTCCAGAAGATCACGTTTGAAACATTTACAGGACAATGGATCGTGTGAAAGAGCCATCCAGTGAAGATTTACATAAAAAAAAATTTGCCAAGGAGATATTCTCGTTGTCATTAAAATTCATTTGATAAGAGTTATATGGGGGCAGATACATTGACTCAAATTCCATGTATGGGTCCTGAAGATTACGTTTGAAATATTTTCAGGACAATGGATAGTGTGAAAGAGTCATCCAGTAAGGATTTACATGAAAAAAAATTTGGCCAAGGAAATTTTCTCGTTGTCATTAAAATTCATTTGATAAGAGATATACGGGGGCAGATACAATGACTCAAATTCCATGTATGGGTCCTGAAGATCACGTTTGAAACATTTACAGGACAATGGATCGTGTGAAAGAGCCATCCAGTAAGGATTTACATAGAAAAAATTTTGCCAAGGAAATTTTCATGTTGTCATTAAAATTCATTTGATAAGAGTTATATGGGGGCAGATACAATGACTCAAATTCCATGTATGGGTCCTGAAGATTACGTTTGAAACATTTACAGGACAATGGATCGTGTGAAAGAGCCATCCAGTAAGGATTTACATAAAAAAAATTGCCAAGGAAATTTTCTCGTTGTCATTAAAATTCATTTGATAATAGTTATATTGGGGCAGATACAATGACTCAAATTCCATGTATGGGTTCTGAAGATCTTGTTTGGAACATTTACAGGACAATGGATCGTGTGAAAGAGCCATCCAGTAAGGATTTACATGAAAAAAAAATTCGCCATGGAAATTTTCTCGTTGTCATTAAAATTCATTTGATAAGAGATATACGGGGGCAGATACAATGACTCAAATTCCATGTATGGGTCCTGAAGATCACGTTTGAAACATTTACAGGACAATGGATCGTGTGAAAAAGCCATCCAGTAAGGATTTACATAGAAAAAATTTTGCCAAAGAAATTTTCTCGTTGTCATTAAAATTCATTTGATAAGAGTTATATATGGGCAGATACAATGACTCAAATTCCATGTATGGGTCCTGAAGATCACATTTGAAATATTTACAGGACAATGGATCATGTGAAAGAGCAATCCAGTAAGGATTTACATGAAAAAAAATTCGCCATGGAAATTTTCTCGTTGTCATTAAAATTTATTTGATAAGAGATATATGGGGGCAGATACAATGACTCAAATTCCATGTATGGGTCCTGAAAATCACGTTTGAAACATTTTCAGGGCAATGGATAGTGTGAAAGAGCCATCCAGTAAGGATTTACATAAAAAAAATTTTGCCAAGGAAATTTTCTCGTTGTCATTAAAATTCATTTGATAAGAGTTATATGGGGGCAGATACAATGACTCAAATTCCATGTATGGGTCCTGAAGATTACGTTTGAAACATTTACAGGACAATGGATCGTGTGAAAGAGCCATCCAGTAAGGGTTTACATAAAAAAAATTTTGCCAAGGAAATTTTCTCGTTGTCATTAAAATAGATTTGATAAGAGTTATATGGGGACAGATACATTGACTCAAATTCCATGTATGGGTCCTGAAGATCTCGTTTAAAACATTTACAGGACAATGGATCGTGTGAAAGAGTCATCCAGTAAGGAATTACATAAAAAAATTTTGCCAAGGAAATTTTCTCGTTGTCATTAAAATTCATTTGATAAGAGTTATATGGGGGCAGATACACTGACTCAAATTCCATGTATGGGTCCTGAAGATTACGTTTGAAACATTTACAGGACAATGGATCGTGTGAAAGAGCCATCCAGTAAGGATTTACATAAAAAAAAATTTGCCAAGGAAATTTTCTCGTTGTCATTAAAATAGATTTGATAAGAGTTATATGGGGACAGATACATTGACTCAAATTCCATGTATGGCTCCTGAAGATCTCGTTTGAAACATTTACAGAACAATGGATCGTATGAAAGAGCCATCCATGCGTTTTCATTCTCGGAATATTCTTATCAAAATAAATAATGCAAAAATACATTGTTTTCCATTGCCGTTTCTAGATCGTGTTTTTAAAACATGAATCAACGTCAATCATAGATGTTTTGTGGTTTTAATTGCGCTTAGTGAAAAGCGCAACATAAAAATATCAAAATAATTCAATTTTGACTCCAAATCGTTCAAAAGGAAATGGTTTTGATCACTATTTCGCGCATTCAAAAGAAAGAATAACTTTGTATATGAAATTTAACGAAGAAAAATTTTTTCATTTTGAGAGCAAGAAACTCAAATTTTGACTTGAACTTACTCAAATTTTGAACAAAATAATTTTTTCTTATTTTGAATAAATCACTCCAGTTTTGATAATATCGTTCCTTAACGCAAAAATGAGTAGAAAGCTGGTAACTCAAGTCGAAATCGCCGCGACTATTTTATTACTCGGCAAGACAGTTTAGCGTATCATACTTTATATACTTTATATAAATAAAGACATACTTGCTAACTGCAGATATTCTTTCGAACATACAGACCAGCGCTGCCAACTTTATCGATTTCTCGGTATTTATACCGATTTTTGGACTCGATACAGGAACATATGCTCTCAAAATGCCGATATTTCAATTTTCATACAGGTAAATACCGATTTTCAGTTTTTGTGTTGGATTCCATAGGGGTAAATCAGCCAGGTCCCCGACCCTTTTTTTTAGTCGCAAATTCAGTTTTCGCACTAAATCGATGTTTGGATTTTTCGAGAAATATATTGTACAGCTGGATTTTTTTGCCAAACACACATTTTGGAAAAAAAAACAGTTGACAGCACTGATACAGACTTTTGCAACCCTGTCTGAAGATATTTGTATTTTTTACTTGGCATCTCTGCTGGCAACGCTGCGTGGTCCTGTCGTAAATATTGGCATCGGAGCAGAGATGCCAGGTCTGCAGATTTGTCTGTAAATCTGCAGATTTGGGGTATAGTGCTGCAGACATTTTCCGTTGTGCAGACTTTTGCAGACTTTTGAAATTCTCGCAGACTTTTACAGACTTTTGAAATTCTCGCAGACTTTCCTCTATATTTATAGACTTTTGAAATTTCCGCGAACCATACTTTATAGAGAAATTGCTGCCAGCAAGACATACTTGCTGACTGCAGATTTTTTTTTCACATTTACAGACCCTGTCTGCAGATATTTGAAATTTTTACCTGGCATCTCAGCATCGGAGACTTAATTATTATTATTATTATTATTATTATTATTATTATTATTGTATTATTGTTTTATTGTAGACCACCCATATGAATCTTGCAGCTACTGAATTTGCTCTGATACACGAGCAAAAACTCTGTTGGGACTGCCAGTTTTCTTGTTATAAAATCCAGATTTAAATATTGTAACTGACATAAATTGGGTATCTAGAACTAGACCACTACCGAATATGCCCTGACGAAGCTAGAAAAATACGTGATTTGCCAGAAATATTTGGGATTTGCCATACAAATCTGGCGACATGGCAATCAGAGATGCCAGGTCTGCAGATTTGTCTGTAAATCTGCAGATTTGGGGTATAGTGCTGCAGACATTTTTCGTTGTGCAGACTTTTGCAGACTTTTGAAATTCTCGCAGACTTTTACAGACTTTTGAAATTCTCGCAGACTTTCCTCTATATTTACAGACTTTTGAAATTTCCGCGACCCTTTTTTTTTTGCTCGCCAAGTCAGTTTTTCGTGTCATACTTTATGAGAAATTGCTGCCAGCAAGACATACTTGCTGACTGCAGATTTTTTTTTCAGATTTACAGACCCTGCCTGCAGATATTTGAAATTTTTACCTGGCATGTCAACATCGGAGACTTAATTATTATTATTATTATTATTGTTATTATTATTATTATTATTATTATTATTATTATTATTATTATTATTATTATTATTATTATTATTTCTATTATTATTATTATTATTATTATTATTATTATTATTATTATTATTATTATTACCGCTATATAATTGCTTGCTGAATTGATCAGTAAACAACAGATATGCCGACATCAGCAGAGACGTTTGCCGAGATTTCGGAATATGCGCTAGCTGTTGCCGAGATTCAGCACGACAGCTGTCATTTATTGCCGCGTTACATTTTCGCTTCGCATTGCGCGATTATTTTCTGATGAAATTCTCGAGTGAAAAAATGGATAATGTTCGAAGAAACGTGGAACCACTTCCTAGTAAAAATATTGAATAAATATAGTGACATGTTTCGCTTTATAAAAAGCGACTTTATCAGATCACATTATAAGGGAAAAACACCCAACACGGGGCTCAAAGTGTCCTCGAGATAAAACTTTGGGTGATATGCGAAAAAATAACCCAATGCATGGACAAATTCAATAGATCCAATTAAGTTTATTTTTTGAACAATGCCGTATATGCATCATTAAATATTGAAATATTTTGTATATTTATTTTAATTTTCATATTTCCAGCTCGACTCAATGTGGCCGCATCCGGAAACGCCGCTTTTTATTATGCTACATGTTTTAAGGTAGAGGCTTTAAGCACTACTGGGAACAAATTTGTAAGCCTCCTTTAAATGTTAATAAAATGAATTTTTGATCTTGAATGGTGTGTTTATAATGTTTAGAAATTACAAACAAAATTAATTGCCTAGATTTTTAATAACTGATGATTCGGTAATTTGTTTTTTTTTTCATTTTTTCGTTTTATTTTATTGCCGAATATTCAGCGAACGTTTCACTGAGCAAACAGTAAATCTTATGCTGGCGATTTCGGCAATATTCGACGTTTGTCAAATTTGAGGGTGCCGAGACGCTCAGTTATATTATTTTTGCCTAGATGATTGCTGATTACTCGGCTGTGCGAATCTCGGCATTTATTTGCCGAGACTCAGCTCAAAAAATTAAGTGTGTACGTTTATTTTAGTTTCAGTTTTATTATAGACCACCCATATGAATCTTGCAGCTACTGAATTTGCTCTGATACACGAGCAAAAACTCTGTTGGGACTGCCAACTTGTTATAAAATCCAGATTTAAATATTGTAACTGACATAAATTGTGTATCTAGAACTAGAACACTACCGAATATGCCCTGACGAAGCTAGAAAAATACGTGATTTGCCAGAAATATTTGGGATTTGCCATACAAATCTGGCAACATGCCAATCAGAGATGCCAGGTCTGCAGATTTGTCTGTGCATGCTCTTTGAATCGAGTTGCGATTACTCAAATTCATAAGCTGGAACAGTATGTCAAAATTTGAGTATGGATTTGAGTAAAGTAAACTCGTTGCCATGAGTTCTCTCGTATTTATTCATACATTAGAGTAAGCGTTGAGTTTTTAAACATTCGAGTGCAAAAAAAAACTTCTTGCAATTCAGTGCGTTTTCATTCTCGGAATATTCTTATCAAAATAAATAATGCAAAAATACATTGTTTTCCATTGCCGTTTCTAGATCGTGTTTTGAAAACATGAATCAACGTCAATCATAGATGTTTTGTGGTTTTAATTGCGCTTAGTGAAAAGCGCAACATAAAAATATCAAAATAATTCAATTTTGACTCCAAATCGTTCAAAAGGAAATGGTTTTGATCACTATTTTGCGCATTCAAAAGAAAGAATAACTTTGTATATGAAATTTAACGAAGAAAAATTTCTTCATTTTGAGAGCAAGAAACTCAAATTTTGACTTGAACTTACTCAAATTTTGAACAAAATAATTTTTTCTTATTTTGAGTAAATCACTCCAGTTTTGATAATATCGTCCCTTAACGCAAAAATGAGTAGATAGCTGGTAACTCAAGTCGAAATCGCTGCGACTATTTTATTACTCGGCAAGTCAGTTTAGCGTATCATACTTTATATACTTTATATAAATAGAGACATACTTGCTAACTGCAGATATTCTTTCGAACATACAGACCAGCGCTGCCAACTTTATCGATTTCTCGGTATTTATACTGATTTTTGGACTCGATACAGGAAGATATGCTCTCAAAATGCCGATATTTCAATTTTCATACAGGTAAATACCGATTTTCAGTTTTTGTGTTGGATTCCATAGGGGTAAATCAGCCAGGTCCCCGACCCTTTTTTTTAGTCGCAAATTCAGTTTTCGCACTAAATCGATGTTTGGATTTTTCGAGAAATATATTGTACAGCTGGATTTTTTTGCCAAACACACATTTTGGAAAAAAAAACAGTTGACAGCACTGATACAGACTTTTGCAACCCTGTCTGAAGATATTCGTATTTTTTACTTGGCATCTCTGCTGGCAACGCTGCGTGGTCCTGTCGTAAATATTGGCATCGGAGCAGAGATGCTAGGTCTGCAGATTTGTCTGTAAATCTGCAGATTTGGGGTATAGTGCTGCAGACATTTTTCGTTGTGCAGACTTTTGCAGACTTTTGAAATTCTCACAGACTTTTACAGACTTTTGAAATTCTCGCAGACTTTCCTCTATATTTATAGACTTTTGAAATTTCCGCGAACCATACTTTATAGAGAAATTGCTGCCAGCAAGACATACTTGCTGACTGCAGATTTTTTTTTTCAGATTTACAGACCCTGTCTGCAGATATTTGAAATTTTTACCTGGCATCTCAGCATCGGAGACTTAATTATTATTATTATTATTATTAATATTATTACTATCATTATTATTATTATTATTATTATTATTAATATTATTATTATTATTATTATTATTATTATTATTATTATTATTATTATTATTATTATTATTATTATTATTATTATTATTATTATTATTATTATTATTATTATTATTATTATTATTATTATTATTATTATTATTATTATTACCGCTATATAATTGCTTGCTGAATTTATCAGTAAACAACAGATATGCCGACATCAGCAGAGACGTTTGCCGAGATTTCGGAATATGCGCTAGCTGTTGCCGAGATTCAGCACGACAGCTGTCATTTATTGCCGCGTTACATTTTCGCTTCGCATTGCGCGATTATTTTCTGATGAAATTCTCGAGTGAAAAAATGGATAATGTTCGAAGAAACGTGGAACCACTTCCAAGTAAAAATATTGAATAAATATAGTGACATGTTTCGCTTTATAAAAAGCGACTTTATCAGATCACATTATAAGGGAAAAACACCCAACACGGGGCTCAAAGTGTCCTCGAGATAAAACTTTGGGTGATATGCGAAAAAATAACCTAATGCATGGACAAATTCAATAGATCCAATATTTTTTGAACAATGCCGTATATGCATCATTAAATATTGAAATTTTTTGTATATTTATTTTAATTTTCATATTTCCAGCTCGACTCAAGGTGGCCGCATCCGGAAACGCCGCTTTTTATTATGCTACATGTTTTAAGGTAGAGGCGTTAAGCACTACTGGCAACAAATTTGTAAGCCTCCTTTAAATGTTAATAAAATGAATTTTTGATCCTGAATTGTGTGTTTATAATGTTTAGAAATTACAAACAAAATTAATTGCCTAGATTTTTAATAACTGATGATTCGGTAATTTATTTTTTTTTTTCGTTTTATTTTATTGCCGAATATTCAGTGAACGTTTCACTGAGCAAACAGTAAATCTTATGCTGGCGATTTCGGCAATATTCGACGTTTGTCAAATTTGAGGGTGCCGAGACGCTTAGTTATATTATTTTTGCCTAGATGATTGCTGATTACTCGGCTGTGCGAATCTCGGCATTTATTTGCCGACACTCAACTGAAAAAATTAAGTGTGTACGTTTGTTTTATTTTCAGTTTTATTATAGACCACCCATATGAATCTTGCAGCTACTGAATTTGCTCTGATACACGAGCAAAAACTCTGTTGGGACTGCCAACTTGTTATAAAATCCAGATTTAAATATTGTAACTGACATAAATTATGTATCTAGAACTAGAACACTACCGAATATGCCCTGACGAAGCTAGAAAAATACGTGATTTGCCAGAAATATTTGGGATTTGCCATACAAATCTGGCAACATGGCAATCAGAGATGCCAGGTCTGCAGATTTGTCTGTACATGCTTTTTGAATCGAGTTGCGATTACTCAAATTCATAAGCTGGAACAGTATGTCAAAATTTGAGTATGGATTTGAGTAAAGTAAACTCGTTGCCATGAGTTCTCTCGTATTTATTCATACATTAGAGTAAGCGTTGAGTTTTTAAACATTCGAGTGCAAAAAAACTTCTTGCAATTCAGTGCGTTTTCATTCTCGGAATATTCTTATCAATCTAAATAATACAAAAATACATTGTTTTCCATTGCCGTTTCTAGATCGTGTTTTTAAAACATGAATCAACGTCAATCATAGATGTTTTGTGGTTTTAATTGCGCTTAGTGAAAAGCGCAACATAAAAATATCAAAATAATTCAATTTTGACTCCAAATCGTATTTATACCGATTTTTGGACTCGATACAGGAAGATATGCTCTCAAAATGCCGATATTTCAATTTTCATACAGGTAAATACCGATTTTCAGTTTTTGTGTTGGATTCCATAGGGGTAAATCAGCCAGGTCCCCGACCCTTTTTTTTAGTCGCAAATTCAGTTTTCGCACTAAATCGATGTTTGAATTTTTCGAGAAATATATTGTACAGCTGGATTTTTTCGCCAAACACTCACTTTGGAAAAAAAACAGTTGACAGCACTGATACTGACTTTTGCAACCCTGTCTGAAGATATTTGTATTTTTTACTTGGCATCTCTGCTGGCAACGCTGCGTGGTCCTGTCGTAAATATTCACTCTTACCAGCCGCTACCTAATTTTGGGTCAAAACCTACCCAAAATCAACTAAAGTGCATCTCCCCAATTTTGGGTAACGAGTGATGACCTCGAAATTTAGGTAACTGTAAGTTTAGAACAAATGTTATGTCATAACAAAGCACGCTACCCATTTTTACCCATCAACTCAAAGTTTGAGTAGATAACGACCTAATTTTGGGTAGCTTATAGAAGAGCTCGACAATGAGTGATTTCACCTCAAAAAATAGGTAGAAATGATTTTCAGTGTTGGCATCGGAGCAGAGATGCCAGGTCTGCAGATTTGTCTGTAAATCTGCAGATTTGGGGTATAGTGCTGCAGACATTTTCCGTTGTGCAGACTTTTGCAGACTTTTGAAATTCTCGCAGACTTTTACAGACTTTTGAAATTCTCGCAGACTTTCCTCTATATTTATAGACTTTTGAAATTTCCGCGAACCATACTTTATAGAGAAATTGCTGCCAGCAAGACATACTTGCTGACTGCAGATTTTTTTTTTCAGATTTACAGACCCTGACTGCAGATATTTGAAATTTTTACCTAGCATCTCAGCATCGGAGACTTAATTATTATTATTATTATTATTATTATTATTGTATTATTGTTTTATTGTAGACCACCCATATGAAATCTTGCAGCTACTGAATTTGCTCTGATACACGAGCAAAAACTCTGTTGGGATTGCCAGTTTTCTTGTTATAAAATCCAGATTTAAATATTGTAACTGACATAAATTGTGTATCTAGAACTAGACCACTACCGAATATGCCCTGATGAAGCTAGAAAAATACGTGATTTGCCAGAAATATTTGGGATTTGCCATACAAATCTGGCAACATGGCAATCAGAGATGCCAGGTCTGCAGATTTGTCTGTACATGCTCTTTGAATCGAGTTGCGATTACTCAAATTCATAAGCTGGAACAGTATGTCAAAATTTGAGTATGGATTTGAGTAAAGTAAAATCGTTGCCATGAGTTCTCTCGTATTTATTCATACATTAGAGTAAGCGTTGAGTTTTTAAACATTCGAGTGCAAAAAAAAATTCTTTTTCATTCTCGGAATATTCTTATCAAAATAAATAATGCAAAAATACATTGTTTTCCGTTGCCGTTTCTAGATCGTGTTTTGAAAACATGAATCAACGTCAATCATAGATGTTTTGTGGTTTTAATTGCGCTTAGTGAAAAGCGCAACATAAAAATATCAAAATAATTCAATTCTGACTCCAAATCGTTCAAAAGGAAATGGTTTTGATCACTATTTTGCGCATTCAAAAGAAAGAATAACTTTGTATATGAAATTTAACGAAGAAAAATTTCTTCATTTTGAGAGCAAGAAACTCAAATTTTGACTTGAACTTACTCAAATTTTGAACAAAATAATATTTTCTTATTTTGAGTAAAAATCACTCCAGTTTTGATAATTTCGTCCCTTAACGCAAAAATGAGTTAACTCAAGTCGAAATCAGTCAAGTCAGTTTAGCGTATCATACTTTATACATAAATAAAGACATACTTGCTAACTGCAAATATTCTTTCGAACATACAGACCAGCGCTGCCAACTTTATCGATTTCTCGGTATTTATACCGATTTTTGGACTCGATACAGGAAGATATGCTCTCAAAATACCGATATTTCAATTTTCATACAGGTAAATACCGATTTTCAGTTTTTGTGTTGGATTCCATAGGGGTAAATCAGCCAGGTCCCCGACCCTTTTTTTAGTCGCAAATTCAGTTTTCGCACTAAATCGATGTTTGGATTTTTCGAGAAATATATTGTACAGCTGGATTTTTCCGCCAAATACACATTTTTGGAAAAAAAAAAACAGTTGACAGCACTGATACAGACTTTTGCAATCCTGTCTGAAGATATTTGTATTTTTTACTTGGCATCTCTGCTGACAACGCTGCGTGGTCCTGTCGTAAATATTGACATCGGAGCAGAGATGCCAGGTCTGCAGATTTGTCTGTAAATCTGCAGATTTGGGGTATAGTGCTGCAGACATTTTTCGTTGCGCAGACTTTTGCAGACTTTTGAAATTCTCGCAGACTTTTACAGACTTTTGAAATTCTCGCAGACTTTCCTCTATATTTACAGACTTTTGAAATTTCCGCGACCCATTTTTGTTGCTCGTCAAGTCAGTTTTTCGTGTCATACTTTATAGAGAAATTGCTGCCAGCAAGACATACTTGCTGACTGCAGATTTTTTTTTCAGATTTACAGACCCTGTCTGCAGATATTTGAAATTTTTACCTGGCATCTCAGCATCGGAGACTTAATTATGATTATTATTATTATTATTATTATTATTATTATTATTATTATTATTATTATTATTATTATTAATATTATTATTAATATTATTATTATTATTATTATTATTATTAATATTATTATTATTATTATTATTATTATTATTATTATAATTATTATTATTATTATTATTATTATTATTATTATTATTATTATTATTACCGCTATATAATTGCTTGCTGAATTTATCAGTAAACAACAGATATGCCGACATCAGCAGAGACGTTTGCCGAGATTTCGGAATATGCGCTAGCTGTTGCCGAGATTCAGCACGACAGCTGTCATTTATTGCCGCGTTACATTTTCGCTTCGCATTGCGCGATTATTTTCTGATGAAATTCTCGAGTGAAAAAATGGATAATGTTCGAAGAAACGTGGAACCACTTCCTAGTAAAAATATTGAATAAATATAGTGACATGTTTCGCTTTATAAAAAGCGACTTTATCAGTTCACATTATAAGGGAAAAACACCCAACACGGGGCTCAAAGTGTCCTCGAGATAAAACTTTGGGTGATATGCGAAAAAATAACCCAATGCATGGACAAATTCAATAGATCCAATTAAGTTTATTTTTTGAACAATGCCGTATATGCATCATTAAATATTGAAATATTTTGTATATTTATTTTAATTTTCATATTTCCAGCTCGACTCAATGTGGCCGCATCCGGAAACGCCGCTTTTTATTATGCTACATGTTTTAAGGTAGAGGCTTTAAGCACTACTGGCAACAAATTTATAAGCCTCCTTTAAATGTTAATAAAATGAATTTTTGATCCTGAATGGTGTGTTTATAATGTTTAGAAATTACAAACAAAATTAATTGCCTAGATTTTTAATAACTGATGATTCGGTAATTTGTTTTTTTCATCTTTTCGTTTTATTTTATTGCCGAATATTCAGTGAACGTTTCACTGAGCAAACAGTAAATCTTATGCTGGCGATTTCGGCAATATTCGACGTTTGTCAAATTTGAGGGTGCCGAGACGCTCAGTTATATTATTTTTGCCTAGATGATTGCTGATTACTCGGCTGTGCGAATCTCGGCATTTATTTGCCGAGACTCAGCTAAAAAAATTAAGTGTGTACGTTTGTTTTAGTTTCAGTTTTATTATAGACCACCCATATGAATCTTGCAGCTACTGAATTTGCTCTGATACACGAGCAAAAACTCTGTTGGGACTGCCAACTTGTTATAAAATCCAGATTTAAATATTGTAACTGACATAAATTGTGTATCTAGAACTAGAACACTACCGAATATGCCCTGACGAAGCTAGAAAAATACGTGATTTGCCAGAAATATTTGGGATTTGCCATACAAATCTGGCAACATGCCAATCAGAGATGCCAGGTCTGCAGATTTGTCTGTGCATGCTCTTTGAATCGAGTTGCGATTACTCAAATTCATAAGCTGGAACAGTATGTCAAAATTTGAGTTGCCAAGGAAATTTTCTCGTTGTCATTAAAATTCATTTGATAAGAGTTATATGGGGGCAGATACAATGACTCAAATTCCATGTATGGGTCCTGAAGATTACGTTTGAAACATTTACAGGACAATGGATCGTGTGAAAGAGCCATCCAGTAAGGATTTACATAAAAAAAATTTTGCCAAGGAAATTTTCTCGTTGTCATTAAAATAGATTTGATAAGAGTTATATGGGGACAGATACATTGACTCAAATTCCATGTATGGGTCCTGAAGATCTCGTTTAAAACATTTACAGGACAATGGATCGTGTGAAAGAGCCATCCAGTAAGGATTTACATAAAAAAAATTTGCCAAGGAAATTTTCTCGTTGTCATTAAAATTCATTTGATAAGAGTTATATGGAGGCAGATACATTGACTCAAATTCCATGTATGGGTCCTGAAGATCACGTTTTAAACATTTACAGGACAATGGATCATGTGAAAGAGCCATCCAGTAAGGATTTACATGAAAAGAAAATTCGCCATGGTAATTTTCTCGTTGTCATTAAAATTCATTTGATAAGAGATATATGGGGGCAGATACATTGACTCAAATTCCATGTATGGGTCCTGCAGATCACGTTTGAAATATTTTCAGGACAATGGATAGTGTGAAAGAGCCATCCAGTAAGGATTTACATGAAAAAAAATTTGGCCAAGGAAATTATCTCGTTGTCATTAAAATTCATTTGAAAAGAGTTATATGTGGGTGGATACAATGACTCAAATTCCATGTATGTGTCCTGAAGATCACGTTTGAAACATTTACAGGACAATGGATCGTGTGAAAGAGCCATCCAGTGAGGATTTACATAAAAAAAAAATTGAAAAGGAGATATTCTCGTTGTCATTAAAATTCATTTGATAAGAGTTATATGGGGGCAGATACATTGACTCAAATTCCATGTATGGGTCCTGCAGATCACGTTTGAAATATTTTCAGGACAATGGATAGTGTGAAAGAGCATTTACAGGACAATGGATCGTGCGAAAGAGTCATCCAGTAAGGATTTACATGAAAAAAATTTCGCCAAGGAAATTTTCATGTTGTCATTAAAATTTATTTGATAAGAGTTATATGGAGGCAGATACATTGACTCAAATTCCATGTATGGGTCCTGAAGATCACGTTTGAAACATTTACAGGACAATGGATCGTGTGAAAGGGTCATCCAGTAAGGATTTACATGAAAAAATAATTCGCCATGGAAATTTTCTCGTTGTCATTAAAATTTATTTGATAAGAGTTATATGAAGGCAGATACATTGACTCAAATTCCATGTATGGGTCCTGAAGATCACGTTTGAAACATTTACAGGACAATGGATCGTGTGAAAGAGTCATCCAGTAAGGATTTACATGAAAAAAAGTTTCGCCAAGGAAATTTTCATGTTGTCATTAAAATTTATTTGATAAGAGTTATATGGAGGCAGATACATTGACTCAAATTCCATGTATGGGTCCTGAAGATCACGTTTGAAACATTTACAGGACAATGGATCGTGTGAAAGAGTCATCCAGTAAGGATTTACATGAAAAAAATTTCGCCAAGGAAATTTTCATGTTGTCATTAAAATTTATTTGATAAGAGTTATATGGAGGCAGATACATTGACTCAAATTCCATGTATGGGTCCTGAAGATCACGTTTGAAACATTTACAGGACAATGGATCGTGTGAAAGAGTCATCCAGTAAGGATTTACATGAAAAAAATTTCGCCAAGGAAATTTTCATGTTGTCATTAAAATTTATTTGATAAGAGTTATCTGGAGGCAGATACATTGACTCAAATTCCATGTATGGGTCCTGAAGATCACATTTGAAACATTTACAGGACAATGGATCGTGTGAAAGAACCATCCAGTAAGGATTTACATGAAAAAATAATTCGCCATGGAAATTTTCTCGTTGTCATTAAAATTCATTTGATAAGAGTTATATGGAGGCAGATACATTGACTCAAATTCCATGTATGGGTCCTGAAGATCACGTTTGAAACATTTACAGGACAATGGATCGTGTGAAAGAGCCATCCAGTAAGGATTTACATAGAAAAAATTTTGCCATGGAAATTTTCTCGTTGTCATTAAAATTTATTTGATAAGAGTTATATGGAGGCTGATACATTGACTCAAATTCCATGTATGGGTCCTGAAGATCACGTTTGAAACATTCACAGGACAATGGATCGCGTGAAAGAGTCATCCAGTAAGGATTTACATGAAAAAAATTTCGCCAAGGAAATTTTCATGTTGTCATTAAAATTTATTTTATAAGAGTTATATGGGGGCAGATACATTGACTCAAATTCCATGTATGGGTCCTGAAGATTACGTTTGAAACATTTACAGGACAATGGATCGTGTGAAAGAGCCATCCAGTAAAGAATTACATAAAAAAAATTTTGCCAAGGAAATTTTCTCGTTGTCATTAAAATTCATTTGATAAGAGTTATATGGGGGCAGATACATTGACTCAAATTCCATGTATGGGTCCTGAAGATTACGTTTGAAACATTTACAGGACAATGGATCGTGTGAAAGAGCCATCCAGTAAGGATTTACATAGAAAAAATTTTGCCATGGAAATTTTCTCGTTGTCATTAAAATTTATTTGATAAGAGTTATATGGAGGCAGATACATTGACTCAAATTCCATGTATGGGTCCTGAAGATCACGTTTGAAACATTTACAGGACAATGGATCGTGTGAAAGAGTCATCCAGTAAGGATTTACATGAAAAAAAGTTTCGCCAAGGAAATTTTCATGTTGTCATTAAAATTTATTTGATAAGAGTTATATGGAGGCAGATACATTGACTCAAATTCCATGTATGGGTCCTGAAGATCACGTTTGAAACATTTACAGGACAATGGATCGTGTGAAAGAGTCATCCAGTAAGGATTTACATGAAAAAAATTTCGCCAAGGAAATTTTCATGTTGTCATTAAAATTTATTTGATAAGAGTTATATGGAGGCAGATACATTGACTCAAATTCCATGTATGGGTCCTGAAGATCACGTTTGAAATATTTACAGGACAATGGATCGTGTGAAAGAGTCATCCAGTAAGGATTTACATGAAAAAAATTTCGCCAAGGAAATTTTCATGTTGTCATTAAAATTTATTTGATAAGAGTTATATGGGGGCAGATACAATGACTCAAATTCCATGTATGGGTCCTGAAGATCACGTTTGAAACATTTACAGGACAATGGATCGTGTGAAAGAGTCATCCAGTAAGGATTTGCATGAAAAAAATTTCGCCAAGGAAATTTTCATGTTGTCATTAAAATTTATTTGATAAGAGTTATATGGGGGCAGATACAATGACTCAAATTCCATGTATGGGTCCTGAAGATCACGTTTGAAACATTTACAGGACAATGGATCGTGTGAAAGAGCCATCCAGTAAGGAATTACATAAAAAAAATTTTGCCAAGGAAATTTTCTCGTTGTCATTAAAATTCATTTGATAAGAGTTATATGGGGGCAGAAACATTGACTCAAATTCCATGTATGGGTCCTGAAGATCACGTTTGAAACATTTACAGGACAATGGATCGTGTGAAAGAGTCATCCATTAAGGATTTACATGAAAAAAATTTCGCCAAGGAAATTTTCATGTTGTCATTAAAATTTATTTGATAAGAGTTATATGGAGGCAGATACATTGACTCAAATTCCATGTATGGGTCCTGAAGATCACGTTTGAAACATTTACAGGACAATGGATCGTGTGAAAGAGTCATCCAGTAAGGATTTACATGAAAAAAATTTCGCCAAGGAAATTTTCATGTTGTCATTAAAATTTATTTGATAAGAGTTATATGGGGGCAGATACAATGACTAAATTCCATGTATGGGTCCTGAAGATCACGTTTGAAACATTTACAGGACAATGGATCGTGTGAAAGAGCCATCCAGTAAGGAATTACATAAAAAAAATTTTGCCAAGGAAATTTTCTCGTTGTCATTAAAATTCATTTGATAAGAGTTATATGGGGGCAGATACATTGACTCAAATTCCATGTATGGGTCCTGAAGATTACGTTTGAAACATTTACAGGACAATGGATCGTGTGAAAGAGCCATCCAGTAAGGATTTACATAGAAAAAAATTTGCCATGGAAATTTTCTCGTTGTCATTAAAATTTATTTGATAAGAGTTATATGGAGGCAGATACATTGACTCAAATTCCATGTATGGGTCCTGAAGATCACGTTTGAAACATTTACAGGACAATGGATCGTGTGAAAGAGTCATCCAGTAAGGATTTACATGAAAAAAAGTTTCGCCAAGGAAATTTTCATGTTGTCATTAAAATTTATTTGATAAGAGTTATATGGAGGCAGATACATTGACTCAAATTCCATGTATGGGTCCTGAAGATCACGTTTGAAACATTTACAGGACAATGGATCGTGTGAAAGAGTCATCCAGTAAGGATTTACATGAAAAAAAGTTTCGCCAAGGAAATTTTCATGTTGTCATTAAAATTTATTTGATAAGAGTTATATGGAGGCAGATACATTGACTCAAATTCCATGTATGGGTCCTGAAGATCACGTTTGAAACATTTACAGGACAATGGATCGTGTGAAAGAGTCATCCAGTAAGGATTTACATGAAAAAAAGTTTCGCCAAGGAAATTTTCATGTTGTCATTAAAATTTATTTGATAAGAGTTATCTGGAGGCAGATACATTGACTCAATTTCCATGTATGGGTCCTGAAGATCACGTTTGAAACATTTACAGGACAATGGATCATGTGAAAGAGCCATCCAGTAAGGAATTACATTAAAAAAAATTTGCCAAGGAAATTTTCTCGTTGTCATTAAAATTCATTTGATAAGAGTTATATGGGGGCAGATACATTGACTCAAATTCCATATATGGGACCTGAAGATTACGTTTGAAACATTTACAGGACAATGGATCGTGTGAAAGAGTCATCCAGTAAGGATTTACATGAAAAAAAGTTTCGCCAAGGAAATTTTCATGTTGTCATTAAAATTTATTTGATAAGAGTTATATGGAGGCAGATACATTGACTCAAATTCCATGTATGGGTCCTGAAGATCACGTTTGAAACATTTACAGGACAATGGATCATGTGAAAGAGCCATCCAGTAAGGATTTACATGAAAAAATAATTCGCCATGGAAATTTTCTCGTTGTCATTAAAATCTATTTGATAAGAGTTATATGGAGGCAGAAACATTGACTCAAATTCCATGTATGGGTCCTGAAGATCACGTTTGAAACATTTACAGGACAATGGATCGTGTGAAAGAGTCATCCAGTAAGGATTTACATGAAAAAAATTTCGCCAAAGAAAATTTTCATGTTGTCATTAAAATTTATTTGATAAGAGTTATATGGAGGCAGATACATTGACTCAAATTCCATGTATGGGTCCTGAAGATCACGTTTGAAACATTTACAGGACAATGGATCGTGTGAAAGAGTCATCCAGTAAGGATTTACATGAAAAAAAGTTTTGCCAAGGAAATTTTCATGTTGTCATTAAAATTTATTTGATAAGAGTTATATGGAGGCAGATACATTGACTCAAATTCCATGTATGGGTCCTGAAGATCACGTTTGAAACATTTACAGGACAATGGATCGTGTGAAAGAGTCATCCAGTAAGGATTTACATGAAAAAAAGTTTCGCCAAGGAAATTTTCATGTTGTCATTAAAATTTATTTGATAAGAGTTATATGGAGGCAGATACATTGACTCAAATTCCATGTATGGGTCCTGAAGATCACGTTTGAAACATTTACAGGACAATGGATCGTGTGAAAGAGTCATCCATTAAGGATTTACATGAAAAAAATTTCGCCAAGGAAATTTTCATGTTGTCATTAAAATTTATTTGATAAGAGTTATATGGAGGCAGATACATTGACTCAAATTCCATGTATGGGTCCTGAAGATCACGTTTGAAACATTTACAGGACAATGGATCGTGTGAAAGAGTCATCCAGTAAGGATTTGCATGTTGTCATTAAAATTTATTTGATAAGAGTTATATGGGGGCAGATACAATGACTCAAATTCCATGTATGGGTCCTGAAGATCACGTTTGAAACATTTACAGGACAATGGATCGTGTGAAAGAGCCATCCAGTAAGGAATTACATAAAAAAAATTTTGCCAAGGAAATTTTCTCGTTGTCATTAAAATTCATTTGATAAGAGTTATATGGGGGCAGATACATTGACTCAAATTCCATGTATGGGTCCTGAAGATCACGTTTGAAACATTTACAGGACAATGGATCGTGTGAAAGAGTCATCCATTAAGGATTTACATGAAAAAAATTTCGCCAAGGAAATTTTCATGTTGTCATTAAAATTTATTTGATAAGAGTTATATGGAGGCAGATACATTGACTCAAATTCCATGTATGGGTCCTGAAGATCACGTTTGAAACATTTACAGGACAATGGATCGTGTGAAAGAGTCATCCAGTAAGGATTTACATGAAAAAAAATTCGCCAAGGAAATTTTCATGTTGTCATTAAAATTTATTTGATAAGAGTTATATGGGGGCAGATACAATGACTAAATTCCATGTATGGGTCCTGAAGATCACGTTTGAAACATTTACAGGACAATGGATCGTGTGAAAGAGCCATCCAGTAAGGAATTACATAAAAAAAATTTTGCCAAGGAAATTTTCTCGTTGTCATTAAAATTCATTTGATAAGAGTTATATGGGGGCAGATACATTGACTCAAATTCCATGTATGGGTCCTGAAGATTACGTTTGAAACATTTACAGGACAATGGATCGTGTGAAAGAGCCATCCAGTAAGGATTTACATAGAAAAAAATTTGCCATGGAAATTTTCTCGTTGTCATTAAAATTTATTTGATAAGAGTTATATGGAGGCAGATACATTGACTCAAATTCCATGTATGGGTCCTGAAGATCACGTTTGAAACATTTACAGGACAATGGATCGTGTGAAAGAGTCATCCAGTAAGGATTTACATGAAAAAAAGTTTCGCCAAGGAAATTTTCATGTTGTCATTAAAATTTATTTGATAAGAGTTATATGGAGGCAGATACATTGACTCAAATTCCATGTATGGGTCCTGAAGATCACGTTTGAAACATTTACAGGACAATGGATCGTGTGAAAGAGTCATCCAGTAAGGATTTACATGAAAAAAAGTTTCGCCAAGGAAATTTTCATGTTGTCATTAAAATTTATTTGATAAGAGTTATATGGATGCAGATACATTGACTCAAATTCCATGTATGGGTCCTGAAGATCACGTTTGAAACATTTACAGGACAATGGATCGTGTGAAAGAGTCATCCAGTAAGGATTTACATGAAAAAAAGTTTCGCCAAGGAAATTTTCATGTTGTCATTAAAATTTATTTGATAAGAGTTATCTGGAGGCAGATACATTGACTCAATTTCCATGTATGGGTCCTGAAGATCACGTTTGAAACATTTACAGGACAATGGATCATGTGAAAGAGCCATCCAGTAAGGAATTACACAAAAAAAAAATTGCCAAGGAAATTTTCTCGTTGTCATTAAAATTCATTTGATAAGAGTTATATGGGGGCAGATACATTGACTCAAATTCCATATATGGGTCCTGAAGATTACGTTTGAAACATTTACAGGACAATGGATCGTGTGAAAGAGTCATCCAGTAAGGATTTACATGAAAAAAAGTTTCGCCAAGGAAATTTTCATGTTGTCATTAAAATTTATTTGATAAGAGTTATATGGAGGCAGATACATTGACTCAAATTCCATGTATGGGTCCTGAAGATCACGTTTGAAACATTTACAGGACAATGGATCATGTGAAAGAGCCATCCAGTAAGGATTTACATGAAAAAATAATTCGCCATGGAAATTTTCTCGTTGTCATTAAAATCTATTTGATAAGAGTTATATGGAGGCAGAAACATTGACTCAAATTCCATGTATGGGTCCTGAAGATCACGTTTGAAACATTTACAGGACAATGGATCGTGTGAAAGAGTCATCCAGTAAGGATTTACATGAAAAAAATTTCGCCAAAGAAAATTTTCATGTTGTCATTAAAATTTATTTGATAAGAGTTATATGGAGGCAGATACATTGACTCAAATTCCATGTATGGGTCCTGAAGATCACGTTTGAAACATTTACAGGACAATGGATCGTGTGAAAGAGTCATCCAGTAAGGATTTACATGAAAAAAAGTTTTGCCAAGGAAATTTTCATGTTGTCATTAAAATTTATTTGATAAGAGTTATATGGAGGCAGATACATTGACTCAAATTCCATGTATGGGTCCTGAAGATCACGTTTGAAACATTTACAGGACAATGGATCGTGTGAAAGAGTCATCCAGTAAGGATTTACATGAAAAAAAGTTTCGCCAAGGAAATTTTCATGTTGTCATTAAAATTTATTTGATAAGAGTTATATGGAGGCAGATACATTGACTCAAATTCCATGTATGGGTCCTGAAGATCACGTTTGAAACATTTACAGGACAATGGATCGTGTGAAAGAGTCATCCATTAAGGATTTACATGAAAAAAATTTCGCCAAGGAAATTTTCATGTTGTCATTAAAATTTATTTGATAAGAGTTATATGGAGGCAGATACATTGACTCAAATTCCATGTATGGGTCCTGAAGATCACGTTTGAATTATTTACAGGACAATGGATCGTGTGAAAGAGTCATCCAGTAAGGATTTACATGAAAAAAATTTCGCCAAGGAAATTTTCATGTTGTCATTAAAATTTATTTGATAAGAGTTATATGGGGGCAGATTCAATGACTAAATTCCATGTATGGGTCCTGAAGATCACGTTTGAAACATTTACAGGACAATGGATCGTGTGAAAGAGCCATCCAGTAAGGAATTACATAAAAAAAATTTTGCCAAGGAAATTTTCTCGTTGTCATTAAAATTCATTTGATAAGAGTTATATGGGGGCAGATACATTGACTCAAATTCCATGTATGGGTCCTGAAGATTACGTTTGAAACATTTACAGGACAATGGATCGTGTGAAAGAGCCATCCAGTAAGGATTTACATAGAAAAAAATTTGCCATGGAAATTTTCTCGTTGTCATTAAAATTTATTTGATAAGAGTTATATGGAGGCAGATACATTGACTCAAATTCCATGTATGGGTCCTGAAGATCACGTTTGAAACATTTACAGGACAATGGATCGTGTGAAAGAGTCATCCAGTAAGGATTTACATGAAAAAAAGTTTCGCCAAGGAAATTTTCATGTTGTCATTAAAATTTATTTGATAAGAGTTATATGGAGGCAGATACATTGACTCAAATTCCATGTATGGGTCCTGAAGATCACGTTTGAAACATTTACAGGACAATGGATCGTGTGAAAGAGTCATCCAGTAAGGATTTACATGAAAAAAAGTTTCGCCAAGGAAATTTTCATGTTGTCATTAAAATTTATTTGATAAGAGTTATATGGAGGCAGATACATTGACTCAAATTCCATGTATGGGTCCTGAAGATCACGTTTGAAACCTTTACAGGACAATGGATCGTGTGAAAGAGTCATCCAGTAAGGATTTACATGAAAAAAAGTTTCGCCAAGGAAATTTTCATGTTGTCATTAAAATTTATTTGATAAGAGTTATCTGGAGGCAGATACATTGACTCAATTTCCATGTATGGGTCCTGAAGATCACGTTTGAAACATTTACAGGACAATGGATCATGTGAAAGAGCCATCCAGTAAGGAATTACATAAAAAAAAATTTGCCAAGGAAATTTTCTCGTTGTCATTAAAATTCATTTGATAAGAGTTATATGGGGGCAGATACATTGACTCAAATTCCATATATGGGTCCTGAAGATTACGTTTGAAACATTTACAGGACAATGGATCGTGTGAAAGAGTCATCCAGTAAGGATTTACATGAAAAAAAGTTTCGCCAAGGAAATTTTCATGTTGTCATTAAAATTTATTTGATAAGAGTTATATGGAGGCAGATACATTGACTCAAATTCCATGTATGGGTCCTGAAGATCACGTTTGAAACATTTACAGGACAATGGATCATGTGAAAGAGCCATCCAGTAAGGATTTACATGAAAAAATAATTCGCCATGGAAATTTTCTCGTTGTCATTAAAATCTATTTGATAAGAGTTATATGGAGGCAGAAACATTGACTCAAATTCCATGTATGGGTCCTGAAGATCACGTTTGAAACATTTACAGGACAATGGATCGTGTGAAAGAGTCATCCAGTAAGGATTTACATGAAAAAAATTTCGCCAAAGAAAATTTTCATGTTGTCATTAAAATTTATTTGATAAGAGTTATATGGAGGCAGATACATTGACTCAAATTCCATGTATGGGTCCTGAAGATCACGTTTGAAACATTTACAGGACAATGGATCGTGTGAAAGAGTCATCCAGTAAGGATTTACATGAAAAAAAGTTTTGCCAAGGAAATTTTCATGTTGTCATTAAAATTTATTTGATAAGAGTTATATGGAGGCAGATACATTGACTCAAATTCCATGTATGGGTCCTGAAGATCACGTTTGAAACATTTACAGGACAATGGATCGTGTGAAAGAGTCATCCAGTAAGGATTTACATGAAAAAAAGTTTCGCCAATGAAATTTTCATGTTGTCATTAAAATTTATTTGATAAGAGTTATATGGAGGCAGATACATTGACTCAAATTCCATGTATGGGTCCTGAAGATCACGTTTGAAACATTTACAGGACAATGGATCGTGTGAAAGAGTCATCCAGTAAGGATTTACATGAAAAAAAGTTTCGCCAAGGAAATTTTCATGTTGTCATTAAAATTTATTTGATAAGAGTTATATGGAGGCAGATACATTGACTCAAATTCCATGTATGGGTCCTGAAGATCACGTTTGAAACATTTACAGGACAATGGATCGTGTGAAAGAGTCATCCAGTAAGGATTTACATGAAAAAAATTTCGCCAAGGAAATTTTCATGTTGTCATTAAAATTTATTTGATAAGAGTTATCTGGAGGCAGATACATTGACTCAATTTCCATGTATGGGTCCTGAAGATCACGTTTGAAACATTTACAGGACAATGGATCATGTGAAAGAGCCATCCAGTAAGGAATTACATAAAAAAAATTTTGCCAAGGAAATTTTCTCGTTGTCATTAAAATTCATTTGATAAGAGTTATATGGGGGCAGATACATTGACTCAAATTCCATGCATGGGTCCTGAAGATTACGTTTGAAACATTTACAGGACAATGGATCGTGTGAAAGAGTCATCCAGTAAGGATTTACATGAAAAAAAGTTTCGCCAAGGAAATTTTCATGTTGTCATTAAAATTTATTTGATAAGAGTTATATGGAGGCAGATACATTGACTCAAATTCCATGTATGGGTCGTGAAGATCACGTTTGAAACATTTACAGGACAATGGATCATGTGAAAGAGCCATCCAGTAAGGATTTACATGAAAAAATAATTCGCCATGGAAATTTTCTCGTTGTCATTAAAATTTATTTGATAAGAGTTATATGGAGGCAGATACATTGACTCAAATTCCATGTATGGGTCCTGAAGATCACGTTTGAAACATTTACAGGACAATGGATCGTGTGAAAGAGTTATCCAGTAAGGATTTACATGAAAAAAATTTCGCCAAAGAAAATTTTCATGTTGTCATTAAAATTTATTTGATAAGAGTTATATGGAGGCAGATACATTGACTCAAATTCCATGTATGGGTCCTGAAGATCACGTTTGAAACATTTACAGGACAATGGATCGTGTGAAAGAGCCATCCAGTAAGGAATTACATAAAAAAAATTTTGCCAAGGAAATTTTCTCGTTGTCATTAAAATTCATTTGATAAGAGTTATATGGGGGCAGATACATTGACTCAAATTCCATGTATGGGTCCTGAAGATCACGTTTGAAACATTTACAGGACAATGGATCGTGTGAAAGAGTCATCCAGTAAGGATTTACATGAAAAAAATTTCGCCAAGGAAATTTTCATGTTGTCATTAAAATTCATTTGATAAGAGTTATATGGAGGCAGATACATTGACTCAAATTCCATGTATGGGTCCTGAAGATCACGTTTGAAATATTTACAGGACAATGGATCGTGTGAAAGAGTCATCCAGTAAGGATTTACATGAAAAAAATTTCGCCAAGGAAATTTTCATGTTGTCATTAAAATTTATTTTATAAGAGTTATATGGGGGCAGATACAATGACTCAAATTCCATGTATGGGTCCTGAAGATCACGTTTGCAACATTTACAGGACAATGGATCATGTGAAAGAGCCATTCAGTAAGGAATAACATAAAAAAAATTTTGCCAAGGAAATTTTCTCGTTGTCATTAAAATTCATTTGATAAGAGTTATATGGGGGCAGATACATTGACTCAAATTCCATGTATGGGTCCTGAAGATCACGTTTGAAACATTTACAGGACAATGGATCGTGTGAAAGAGCCATCCAGTAAGGATTTACATAGAAAAAAATTTGCCATGGAAATTTTCTCGTTGTCATTAAAATTTATTTGATAAGAGTTATATGGAGGCAGATACATTGACTCAAATTCCATGTATGGGTCCTGAAGATCACGTTTGAAACATTTACAGGACAATGGATCGTGTGAAAGAGTCATCCAGTAAGGATTTACATGAAAAAAAGTTTCGCCAAGGAAATTTTCATGTTGTCATTAAAATTTATTTGATAAGAGTTATATGGAGGCAGATACATTGACTCAAATTCCATGTATGGGTCCTGAAGATCACGTTTGAAACATTTACAGGACAATGGATCGTGTGAAAGAGTCATCCAGTAAGGATTTACATGAAAAAAAGTTTCGCCAAGGAAATTTTCATGTTGTCATTAAAATTTATTTGATAAGAGTTATATGGAGGCAGATACATTGACTCAAATTCCATGTATGGGTCCTGAAGATCACGTTTGAAACATTTACAGGAGTCATCCAGTAAGGATTTACATGAAAAAAAGTTTCGCCAAGGAAATTTTCATGTTGTCATTAAAATTTATTTGATAAGAGTTATATGGAGGCAGATACATTGACTCAAATTCCATGTATGGGTCCTGAAGATCACGTTTGAAACATTTACAGGACAATGGATCGTGTGAAAGAGTCATCCAGTAAAGATTTACATGAAAAAAAGTTTCGCCAAGGAAATTTTCATGTTGTCATTAAAATTTATTTGATAAGAGTTATATGGAGGCAGATACATTGACTCAAATTCCATGTATGGGTCCTGAAGATCACGTTTGAAACATTTACAGGACAATGGATCGTGTGAAAGAGTCATCCAGTAAGGATTTACATGAAAAAAATTTCGCCAAGGAAATTTTCATGTTGTCATTAAAATTTATTTGATAAGAGTTATATGGAGGCAGATACATTGACTCAAATTCCATGTATGGGTCCTGAAGATCACGTTTGAAACATTTACAGGACAATGGATCGTGTGAAAGAGTCATCCAGTAAGGATTTACATGAAAAAAAGTTTCGCCAAGGAAATTTTCATGTTGTCATTAAAATTTATTTGATAAGAGTTATATGGAGGCAGATACATTGACTCAAATTCCATGTATGGGTCCTGAAGATCACGTTTGAAACATTTACAGGACAATGGATCGTGTGAAAGAGTCATCCAGTAAGGATTTACATGAAAAAAAATTCGCCAAGGAAATTTTCATGTTGTCATTAAAATTTATTTGATAAGAGTTATATGGAGGCAGATACATTGACTCAAATTCCATGTATGGGTCCTGAAGATCACGTTTGAAACAATTACAGGACAATGGATCGTGTGAAAGAGTCATCCAGTAAGGATTTACTTGAAAAAAAGTTTCGCCAAGGAAATTTTCATGTTGTCATTAAAATTTATTTGATAAGAGTTATATGGAGGCAGATACATTGACTCAAATTCCATGTATGGGTCCTGAAGATCACGTTTGAAACATTTACAGGACAATGGATCGTGTGAAAGAGTCATCCAGTAAGGATTTACATGAAAAAAATTTCGCCAAGGAAATTTTCATGTTGTCATTAAAATTTATTTGATAAGAGTTATATGGGGGCAGATACAATGACTCAAATTCCATGTATGGGTCCTGAAGATCACGTTTGAAACATTTACAGGACAATGGATCGTGTGAAAGAGCCATCCAGTAAGGAATTTTATAAAAAAAATTTTGCCAAGGAAATTTTCTCGTTGTCATTAAAATTCATTTGATAAGAGTTATATGGGGGCAGATACATTGACTCAAATTCCATGTATGGGTCCTGAAGATTACGTTTGAAACATTTACAGGACAAGGGATCGTGTGAAAGAGCCATCCAGTAAGGATTTACATAGAAAAAATTTTGCCATGGAAATTTTCTCGTTGTCATTAAAATTTATTTGATAAGAGTTATATGGAGGCAGATACATTAAATCAAATTCCATGTATGGGTCCTGAAGATCACGTTTGAAACATTTACAGGACAATGGATCGTGTAAAAGAGTCATCCAGTAAGGATTTACATGAAAAAAAGTTTCGCCAAGGAAATTTTCATGTTGTCATTAAAATTTATTTGATAAGAGTTATATGGAGGCAGATACATTGACTCAAATTCCATGTATGGGTCCTGAAGATCACGTTTGAAACATTTACAGGACAATGGATCGTGTGAAAGAGTCATCCAGTAAGGATTTACATGAAAAAAAGTTTCGCCAAGGAAATTTTCATGTTGTCATTAAAATTTATTTGATAAGAGTTATATGGAGGCAGATACATTGACTCAAATTCCATGTATGGGTCCTGAAGATCACGTTTGAAACATTTACAGGACAATGGATCGTGTGAAAGAGTCATCCAGTAAGGATTTACATGAAAAAAAGTTTCGCCAAGGAGATTTTTATGTTGTCATTAAAATTTATTTGATAAGAGTTATATGGAGGCAGATACATTGACTCAAATTCCATGTATGGGTCCAGAAGATCACGTTTGAAACATTTACAGGACAATGGATCGTGTGAAAGAGTCATCCAGTAAGGATTTACATGAAAAAAAGTTTCGCCAAGGAAATTTTCATGTTGTCATTAAAATTTATTTGATAAGAGTTATATGGAGGCAGATACATTGACTCAAATTCCATGTATGGGTCCTGAAGATCACGTTTGAAACATTTACAGGACAATGGATCGTGTGAAAGAGTCATCCAGTAAGGATTTACATGAAAAAAAGTTTCGCCCAGGAAATTTTCATGTTGTCATTAAAATTTATTTGATAAGAGTTATATGGAGGCAGATACATTGACTCAAATTCCATGTATGGGTCCTGAAGATCACGTTTGAAATATTTACAGGACAATGGATCGTGTGAAAGAGTCATCCAGTAAGGATTTACATGAAAAAAAGTTTCGCCAAGGAAATTTTCATGTTGTCATTAAAATTTATTTGATAAGAGTTATCTGGAGGCAGATACATTGACTCAAATTCCATGTATGGGTCCTGAAGATCACGTTTGAAACATTTACAGGACAATGGATCATGTGAAAGAGCCATCCAGTAAGGATTTACATGAAAAAATAATTCGCCAAGGAAATTTTCATGTTGTCATTAAAATTTATTTGATAAGAGTTATATGGAGGCAGATACATTGACTCAAATTCCATGTATGGGTCCAGAAGATCACGTTTGAAACATTTACAGGACAATGGATCGGGTGAAAGAGTCATCCAGTAAGGATTTACATGAAAAAAAGTTTCGCCTAGGAAATTTTCATGTTGTCATTAAAATTTATTTGATAAGAGTTATATGGAGGCAGATACATTGACTCAAATTCCATGTATGGGTCCTGAAGATCACGTTTGAAACATTTACAGGACAATGGATCGTGTGAAAGAGTCATCCAGTAAGGATTTACATGAAAAAAAGTTTCGCCAAGGAAATTTTCATGTTGTCATTAAAATTTATTTGATAAGAGTTATATGGAGGCAGATACATTGACTCAAATTCCATGTATGGGTCCTGAAGATCACGTTTGAAACATTTACAGGACAATGGATCGTGTGAAAGAGTCATCCAGTAAGGATTTACATGAAAAAATGTTTCGCCAAGGAAATTTTCATGTTGTCATTAAAATTTATTTGATAAGAGTTATATGGAGGCAGATACATTGACTCAAATTCCATGTATGGGTCCTGAAGATCACGTTTGAAACATTTACAGGACAATGGATCGTGTGAAAGAGTCATCCAGTAAGGATTTACATGAAAAAAAGTTTCGCCAAGGAAATTTTCATGTTGTCATTAAAATTTATTTGATAAGAGTTATCTGGAGGCAGATACATTGACTCAATTTCCATGTATGGGTCCTGAAGATCACGTTTGAAACATTTACAGGACAATGGATCATGTGAAAGAGCCATCCAGTAAGGAATAACATAAAAAAAAATTTGCCAAGGAAATTTTCTCGTTGTCATTAAAATTCATTTGATAAGAGTTATATGGGGGCAGATACATTGACTCAAATTCCATGTATGGGTCCTGAAGATTACGTTTGAAACATTTACAGGACAATGGATCGTGTGAAAGAGTCATCCAGTAAGGATTTACATGAAAAAAAGTTTCGCCAAGGAAATTTTCATGTTGTCATTAAAATTTATTTGATAAGAGTTATATGGAGGCAGATACATTGACTCAAATTCCATGTATGGGTCCTGAAGATCACGTTTGAAACATTTACAGGACAATGGATCGTGTGAAAGAGTCATCCAGTAAGGATTTACATGAAAAAAATTTCGCCAAGGAAATTTTCATGTTGTCATTAAAATTTATTTGATAAGAGTTATCTGGAGGCAGATACATTGACTCAATTTCCATGTATGGGTCCTGAAGATCACGTTTGAAACATTTACAGGACAATGGATCATGTGAAAGAGCCATCCAGTAAGGAATAACATAAAAAAAAATTTGCCAAGGAAATTTTCTCGTTGTCATTAAAATTCATTTGATAAGAGTTATATGGGGGCAGATACATTGACTCAAATTCCATGTATGGGTCCTGAAGATTACGTTTGAAACATTTACAGGACAATGGATCGTGTGAAAGAGTCATCCAGTAAGGATTTACATGAAAAAAAGTTTCGCCAAGGAAATTTTCATGTTGTCATTAAAATTTATTTGATAAGAGTTATATGGAGGCAGATACATTGACTCAAATTCCATGTATGGGTCCTGAAGATCACGTTTGAAACATTTACAGGACAATGGATCGTGTGAAAGAGTCATCCAGTAAGGATTTACATGAAAAAAATTTCGCCAAGGAAATTTTCATGTTGTCATTAAAATTTATTTGATAAGAGTTATCTGGAGGCAGATACATTGACTCAATTTCCATGTATGGGTCCTGAAGATCACGTTTGAAACATTTACAGGACAATGGATCATGTGAAAGAGCCATCCAGTAAGGAATAACATAAAAAAAAATTTGCCAAGGAAATTTTCTCGTTGTCATTAAAATTCATTTGATAAGAGTTATATGGGGGCAGATACATTGACTCAAATTCCATGTATGGGTCCTGAAGATTACGTTTGAAACATTTACAGGACAATGGATCGTGTGAAAGAGTCATCCAGTAAGGATTTACATGAAAAAAAGTTTCGCCAAGGAAATTTTCATGTTGTCATTAAAATTTATTTGATAAGAGTTATATGGAGGCAGATACATTGACTCAAATTCCATGTATGGGTCCTGAAGATCACGTTTGAAACATTTACAGGACAATGGATCGTGTGAAAGAGTCATCCAGTAAGGATTTACATGAAAAAAATTTCGCCAAGGAAATTTTCATGTTGTCATTAAAATTTATTTGATAAGAGTTATCTGGAGGCAGATACATTGACTCAATTTCCATGTATGGGTCCTGAAGATCACGTTTGAAACATTTACAGGACAATGGATCATGTGAAAGAACCATCCAGTAAGGAATAACATAAAAAAAAATTTGCCAAGGAAATTTTCTCGTTGTCATTAAAATTCATTTGATAAGAGTTATATGGGGGCAGATACATTGACTCAAATTCCATGTATGGGTCCTGAAGATTACGTTTGAAACATTTACAGGACAATGGATCGTGTGAAAGAGTCATCCAGTAAGGATTTACATGAAAAAAAGTTTCGCCAAGGAAATTTTCATGTTGTCATTAAAATTTATTTGATAAGAGTTATATGGAGGCAGATACATTGACTCAAATTCCATGTATGGGTCCTGAAGATCACGTTTGAAACATTTACAGGACAATGGATCGTGTGAAAGAGTCATCCAGTAAGGATTTACATGAAAAAAATTTCGCCAAGGAAATTTTCATGTTGTCATTAAAATTTATTTGATAAGAGTTATCTGGAGGCAGATACATTGACTCAATTTCCATGTATGGGTCCTGAAGATCACGTTTGAAACATTTACAGGACAATGGATCATGTGAAAGAGCCATCCAGTAAGGAATAACATAAAAAAAAATTTGCCAAGGAAATTTTCTCGTTGTCATTAAAATTCATTTGATAAGAGTTATATGGGGGCAGATACATTGACTCAAATTCCATGTATGGGTCCTGAAGATTACGTTTGAAACATTTACAGGACAATGGATCGTGTGAAAGAGTCATCCAGTAAGGATTTACACGAAAAAAAGTTTCGCCAAGGAAATTTTCATGTTGTCATTAAAATTTATTTGATAAGAGTTATATGGAGGCAGATACATTGACTCAAATTCCATGTATGGGTCCTGAAGATCACGTTTGAAATATTTACAGGACAATGGATCGTGTGAAAGAGTCATCCAGTAAGGATTTACATGAAAAAAATTTCGCCAAGGAAATTTTCATGTTGTCATTAAAATTTATTTGATAAGAGTTATATGGAGGCAGATAAATTGACTCAAATTCCATGTATGGGTCCTGAAGATCACGTTTGAAACATTTACAGGACAATGGATCGTGTGAAAGAGTCATCCAGTAAGGATTTACATGAAAAAAATTTCGCCAAGGAAATTTTCATGTTGTCATTAAAATTTATTTGATAAGAGTTATATGGAGGCAGATACATTGACTCAAATTCCATGTATGGGTCCTGAAGATCACGTTTGAAACATTTACAGGACAATGGATCGTGTGAAAGAGTCATCCAGTAAGGATTTACATGAAAAAAATTTCGCCAAGGAAATTTTCATGTTGTCATTAAAATTTATTTGATAAGAGTTATCTGGAGGCAGATACATTGACTCAATTTCCATGTATGGGTCCTGAAGATCACGTTTGAAACATTTACAGGACAATGGATCATGTGAAAGAGCCATCCAGTAAGGAATAACATAAAAAAAAATTTGCCAAGGAAATTTTCTCGTTGTCATTAAAATTCATTTGATAAGAGTTATATGGGGGCAGATACATTGACTCAAATTCCATGTATGGGTCCTGAAGATTACGTTTGAAACATTTACAGGACAATGGATCGTGTGAAAGAGTCATCCAGTAAGGATTTACATGAAAAAAAGTTTCGCCAAGGAAATTTTCATGTTGTCATTAAAATTTATTTGATAAGAGTTATATGGAGGCAGATACATTGACTCAAATTCCATGTATGGGTCCTGAAGATCACGTTTGAAACATTTACAGGACAATGGATCGTGTGAAAGAGTCATCCAGTAAGGATTTACATGAAAAAAATTTCGCCAAGGAAATTTTCATGTTGTCATTAAAATTTATTTGATAAGAGTTATCTGGAGGCAGATACATTGACTCAATTTCCATGTATGGGTCCTGAAGATCACGTTTGAAACATTTACAGGACAATGGATCATGTGAAAGAGCCATCCAGTAAGGAATAACATAAAAAAAAATTTGCCAAGGAAATTTTCTCGTTGTCATTAAAATTCATTTGATAAGAGTTATATGGGGGCAGATACATTGACTCAAATTCCATGTATGGGTCCTGAAGATTACGTTTGAAACATTTACAGGACAATGGATCGTGTGAAAGAGTCATCCAGTAAGGATTTACATGAAAAAAAGTTTCGCCAAGGAAATTTTCATGTTGTCATTAAAATTTATTTGATAAGAGTTATATGGAGGCAGATACATTGACTCAAATTCCATGTATGGGTCCTGAAGATCACGTTTGAAACATTTACAGGACAATGGATCGTGTGAAAGAGTCATCCAGTAAGGATTTACATGAAAAAAATTTCGCCAAGGAAATTTTCATGTTGTCATTAAAATTTATTTGATAAGAGTTATCTGGAGGCAGATACATTGACTCAATTTCCATGTATGGGTCCTGAAGATCACGTTTGAAACATTTACAGGACAATGGATCATGTGAAAGAGCCATCCAGTAAGGAATAACATAAAAAAAAATTTGCCAAGGAAATTTTCTCGTTGTCATTAAAATTCATTTGATAAGAGTTATATGGGGGCAGATACATTGACTCAAATTCCATGTATGGGTCCTGAAGATTACGTTTGAAACATTTACAGGACAATGGATCGTGTGAAAGAGTCATCCAGTAAGGATTTACATGAAAAAAAGTTTCGCCAAGGAAATTTTCATGTTGTCATTAAAATTTATTTGATAAGAGTTATATGGAGGCAGATACATTGACTCAAATTCCATGTATGGGTCCTGAAGATCACGTTTGAAACATTTACAGGACAATGGATCGTGTGAAAGAGTCATCCAGTAAGGATTTACATGAAAAAAATTTCGCCAAGGAAATTTTCATGTTGTCATTAAAATTTATTTGATAAGAGTTATCTGGAGGCAGATACATTGACTCAATTTCCATGTATGGGTCCTGAAGATCACGTTTGAAACATTTACAAGACAATGGATCATGTGAAAGAGCCATCCAGTAAGGAATAACATAAAAAAAAATTTGCCAAGGAAATTTTCTCGTTGTCATTAAAATTCATTTGATAAGAGTTATATGGGGCCAGATACATTGACTCAAATTCCATGTATGGGTCCTGAAGATTACGTTTGAAACATTTACAGGACAATGGATCGTGTGAAAGAGTCATCCAGTAAGGATTTACATGAAAAAAAGTTTCGCCAAGGAAATTTTCATGTTGTCATTAAAATTTATTTGATAAGAGTTATATGGAGGCAGATACATTGACTCAAATTCCATGTATGGGTCCTGAAGATCACGTTTGAAACATTTACAGGACAATGGATCGTGTGAAAGAGTCATCCAGTAAGGATTTACATGAAAAAAAGTTTCGCCAAGGAAATTTTCATGTTGTCATTAAAATTTATTTGATAAGAGTTATATGGGGGCAGATACATTGACTCAAATTCCATGTATGGGTCCTGAAGATCACGTTTGAAACATTTACAGGACAATGGATCATGTGAAAGAGCCATCCAGTAAAGATTTACATGAAAAAAAGTTTCGCCAAGGAAATTTTCATGTTGTCATTAAAATTTATTTGATAAGAGTTATATGGAGGCAGATACATTGACTCAAATTCCATGTATGGGTCCTGAAGATCACGTTTGAAACATTTACAGGACAATGGATCGTGTGAAAGAGTCATCCAGTAAGGATTTACATGAAAAAAATTTCGCCAAGGAAATTTTCATGTTGTCATTAAAATTTATTTGATAAGAGTTATATGGAGGCAGATACATTGACTCAAATTCCATGTATGGGTCCTGAAGATCACGTTTGAAACATTTACAGGACAATGGATCGTGTGAAAGAGTCATCCAGTAAGGATTTACATGAAAAAAAGTTTCGCCAAGGAAATTTTCATGTTGTCATTAAAATTTATTTGATAAGAGTTATATGGAGGCAGATACATTGACTCAAATTCCATGTATGGGTCCTGAAGATCACGTTTGAAACATTTACAGGACAATGGATCGTGTGAAAGAGTCATCCAGTAAGGATTTACATGAAAAAAATTTCGCCAAGGAAATTTTCATGTTGTCATTAAAATTTATTTGATAAGAGTTATATGGAGGCAGATACATTGACTCAAATTCCATGTATGGGTCCTGAAGATCACGTTTGAAACAATTACAGGACAATGGATCGTGTGAAAGAGTCATCCAGTAAGGATTTACATGAAAAAAAGTTTCGCCAAGGAAATTTTCATGTTGTCATTAAAATTTATTTGATAAGAGTTATATGGAGGCAGATACATTGACTCAAATTCCATGTATGGGTCCTGAAGATCACGTTTGAAACATTTACAGGACAATGGATCGTGTGAAAGAGTCATCCAGTAAGGATTTACATGAAAAAAATTTCGCCAAGGAAATTTTCATGTTGTCATTAAAATTTATTTGATAAGAGTTATATGGGGGCAGATACAATGACTCAAATTCCATGTATGGGTCCTGAAGATCACGTTTGAAACATTTACAGGACAATGGATCGTGTGAAAGAGCCATCCAGTAAGGAATTTTAAAAAAAAAATTTTGCCAAGGAAATTTTCTCGTTGTCATTAAAATTCATTTGATAAGAGTTATATGGGGGCAGATACATTGACTCAAATTCCATGTATGGGTCCTGAAGATTACGTTTGAAACATTTACAGGACAATGGATCGTGTGAAAGAGTCATCCAGTAAGGATTTACATAGAAAAAATTTTGCCATGGAAATTTTCTCGTTGTCATTAAAATTTATTTGATAAGAGTTATATGGAGGCAGATACATTAAATCAAATTCCATGTATGGGTCCTGAAGATCACGTTTGAAACATTTACAGGACAATGGATCGTGTGAAAGAGTCATCCAGTAAGGATTTACATGAAAAAAAGTTTCGCCAAGGAAATTTTCATGTTGTCATTAAAATTTATTTGATAAGAGTTATATGGAGGCAGATACATTGACTCAAATTCCATGTATGGGTCCTGAAGATCACGTTTGAAACATTTACAGGACAATGGATCGTGTGAAAGAGTCATCCAGTAAGGATTTACATGAAAAAAAGTTTCGCCAAGGAAATTTTCATGTTGTCATTAAAATTTATTTGATAAGAGTTATATGGAGGCAGATACATTGACTCAAATTCCATGTATGGGTCCTGAAGATCACGTTTGAAACATTTACAGGACAATGGATCGTGTGAAAGAGTCATCCAGTAAGGATTTACATGAAAAAAAGTTTCGCCAAGGAAATTTTCATGTTGTCATTAAAATTTATTTGATAAGAGTTATATGGAGGCAGATACATTGACTCAAATTCCATGTATGGGTCCAGAAGATCACGATTGAAACATTTACAGGACAATGGATCGTGTGAAAGAGTCATCCAGTAAGGATTTACATGAAAAAAAGTTTCGCCAAGGAAATTTTCATGTTGTCATTAAAATTTATTTGATAAGAGTTATATGGAGGCAGATACATTGACTCAAATTCCATGTATGGGTCCTGAAGATCACGTTTGAAACATTTGCAGGACAATGGATCGTGTGAAAGAGTCATCCAGTAAGGATTTACATGAAAAAAAGTTTCGCCAAGGAAATTTTCATGTTGTCATTAAAATTTATTTGATAAGAGTTATATGGAGGCAGATACATTGACTCAAATTCCATGTATGGGTCCTGAAGATCACGTTTGAAATATTTACAGGACAATGGATCGTGTGAAAGAGTCATCCAGTAAGCATTTACATGAAAAAAAGTTTCGCCAAGGAAATTTTCATGTTGTCATTAAAATTTATTTGATAAGAGTTATCTGGAGGCAGATACATTGACTCAAATTCCATGTATGGGTCCTGAAGATCACGTTTGAAACAATTACAGGACAATGGATCGTGTGAAAGAGTCATCCAGTAAGGATTTACATGAAAAAAAGTTTCGCCAAGGAAATTTTCATGTTGTCATTAAAATTTATTTGATAAGAGTTATATGGAGGCAGATACATTGACTCAAATTCCATGTATGGGTCCTGAAGATCACGTTTGAAACATTTACAGGACAATGGATCGTGTGAAAGAGTCATCCAGTAAGGATTTACATGAAAAAAAGTTTCGCCAAGGAATTTTCATGTTGTCATTAAAATTTATTTGATAAGAGTTATATGGAGGCAGATACATTGACTCAAATTCCATGTATGGGTCCTGAAGATCACGTTTGAAACATGTACAGGACAATGGATCGTGTGAAAGAGTCATCCAGTAAGGATTTACATGAAAAAAAGTTTCGCCAAGGAAATTTTCATGTTGTCATTAAAATTTACTTGATAAGAGTTATATGGAGGCAGATACATTGACTCAAATTCCATGTATGGGTCCTGAAGATCACGTTTAAAACATTTACAGCACAATGGATCGTGTGAAAGAGTCATCCAGTAAGGATTTACATGAAAAAAAGTTTCGCCAAGGAAATTTTCATGTTGTCACTAAAATTTATTTGATAAGAGTTATATGGAGGCAGATACATTGACTCAAATTCCATGTATGGGTCCTGAAGATCACGTTTGAAACATTTACAGGACAATGGATCGTGTGAAAGAGTCATTCAGTAAGGATTTACATGAAAAAAAGTTTCGCCAAGGAAATTTTCATGTTGTCATTAAAATTTATTTGATAAGAGTTATTTGGAGGCAGATACATTGACTCAAATTCCATGTATGGGTCCTGAAGATCACGTTTGAAACATTTACAGGACAATGGATCGTGTGAAAGAGTCATCCAGTAAGGATTTACATGAAAAAAATTTCGCCAAGGAAATTTTCATGTTGTCATTAAAATTTATTTGATAAGAGTTATATGGGGGCAGATACAATGACTCAAATTCCATGTATGGGTCCTGAAGATCACGTTTGAAACATTTACAGGACAATGGATCGTGTGAAAGAGCCATCCAGTAAGGATTTACATAGAAAAAATTTTGCCATGGAAATTTTCTCGTTGTCATTAAAATTTATTTGATAAGAGTTATATGGAAGCAGATACATTAAATCAAATTCCATGTATGGGTCCTGAAGATCACGTTTGAAACATTTACAGGACAATGGATCGTGTGAAAGAGTCATCCAGTAAGGATTTACATGAAAAAAAGTTTCGCCAAGGAAATTTTCATGTTGTCATTAAAATTTATTTGATAAGAGTTATATGGAGGCAGATACATTGACTCAAATTCCATGTATGGGTCCTGAAGATCACGTTTGAAACATTTACAGGACAATGGATCGTGTGAAAGAGTCATCCAGTAAGGATTTACATGAAAAAAAGTTTCGCCAAGGAAATTTTCATGTTGTCATTAAAATTTATTTGATAAGAGTTATATGGAGGCAGATACATTGACTCAAATTCCATGTATGGGTCCTGAAGATCACGTTTGAAACATTTACAGGACAATGGATCGTGTGAAAGAGTCATCCAGTAAGGATTTACATGAAAAAATGTTTCGCCAAGGAAATTTTCATGTTGTCATTAAAATTTATTTGATAAGAGTTATATGGAGGCAGATACATTGACTCAAATTCCATGTATGGGTCCTGAAGATCACGTTTGAAACATTTACAGGACAATGGATCGTGTGAAAGAGTCATCCAGTAAGGATTTACATGAAAAAAAGTTTCGCCAAGGAAATTTTCATGTTGTCATTAAAATTTATTTGATAAGAGTTATATGGAGGCAGATACATTGACTCAAATTCCATGTATGGGTCCTGAAGATCACGTTTGAAACATTTACAGGACAATGGATCGTGTGAAAGAGCCATCCAGTAAGGATTTACATGAAAAAAAGTTTCGCCAAGGAAATTTTCATGTTGTCATTAAAATTTATTTGATAAGAGTTATATGGAGGCAGATACATTGACTCAAATTCCATGTATGGGTCCTGAAGATCACGTTTGAAATATTTACAGGACAATGGATCGTGTGAAAGAGTCATCCAGTAAGGATTTACATGAAAAAAAGTTTCGCCAAGGAAATTTTCATGTTGTCATTAAAATTTATTTGATAAGAGTTATCTGGAGGCAGATACATTGACTCAAATTCCATGTATGGGTCCTGAAGATCACGTTTGAAACATTTACAGGACAATGGATCATGTGAAAGAGCCATCCAATAAGGATTTACATGAAAAAATAATTCGCCAAGGAAATTTTCATGTTGTCATTAAAATTTATTTGATAAGAGTTATATGGAGGCAGATACATTGACTCAAATTCCATGTATGGGTCCTGAAGATCACGTTTGAAACATTTACAGGACAGTGGATCGTGTGAAAGAGTCATCCAGTAAGGATTTACATGAAAAAAAGTTTCGCCAAGGAAATTTTCATGTTGTCATTAAAATTTATTTGATAAGAGTTATATGGAGGCAGATACATTGACTCAAATTCCATATATGGGTCCTGAAGATCACGTTTGAAACATTTACAGGACAATGGATCGTGTGAAAGAGTCATCCAGTAAGGATTTACATGAAAAAAATTTCGCCAAGGAAATTTTCATGTTGTCATTAAAATTTATTTGATAAGAGTTATATGGAGGCAGATACATTGACTCAAATTCCATGTATGGGTCCTGAAGATCACGTTTGAAACATTTACAGGACAATGGATCGTGTGAAAGAGTCATCCAGTAAGGATTTACATGAAAAAAAGTTTCGCCAAGGAAATTTTCATGTTGTCATTAAAATTTATTTGATAAGAGTTATATGGAGGCAGATACATTGACTCAAATTCCATGTATGGGTCCTGAAGATCACGTTTGAAATATTATAGGACAATGGATCGTGTGAAAGAGTCATCCAGTAAGGATTTACATGAAAAAAATTTCGCCAAGGAAATTTTCATGTTGTCATTAAAATTTATTTGATAAGAGTTATTTGGAGGCAGATACATTGACTCAAATTCCATGTATGGGTCCTGAAGATCACGTTTGAAACATTTACAGGACAATGGATCGTGTGAAAGAGTCATCCAGTAAGGATTTACATGAAAAAAAGTTTCGCCAAGGAAATTTTCATGTTGTCATTAAAATTTATTTGATAAGAGTTATATGGAGGCAGATACATTGACTCAAATTCCATGTATGGGTCCTGAAGATCACGTTTGAAACATGTACAGGACAATGGATCGTGTGAAAGAGTCATCCAGTAAGGATTTACATGAAAAAAAGTTTCGCCAAGGAAATTTTCATGTTGTCATTAAAATTTACTTGATAAGAGTTATATGGAGGCAGATACATTGACTCAAATTCCATGTATGGGTCCTGAAGATCACGTTTAAAACATTTACAGGACAATGGATCGTGTGAAAGAGTCATCCAGTAAGGATTTACATGAAAAAAAGTTTCGCCAAGGAAATTTTCATGTTGTCATTAAAATTTATTTGATAAGAGTTATATGGAGGCAGATACATTGACTCAAATTCCATGTATGGGTCCTGAAGATCACGTTTGAAACATTTACAGGACAATGGATCGTGTGAAAGAGTCATCCAGTAAGGATTTACATGAAAAAAAGTTTCGCCAAGGAAATTTTCATGTTGTCATTAAAATTTATTTGATAAGAGTTATTTGGAGGCAGATACATTGACTCAAATTCCATGTATGGGTCCTGAAGATCACGTTTGAAACATTTACAGGACAATGGATCGTGTGAAAGAGTCATCCAGTAAGGATTTACATGAAAAAAATTTCGCCAAGGAAATTTTCATGTTGTCATTAAAATTTATTTGATAAGAGTTATCTGGAGGCAGATACATTGACTCAAATTCCATGTATGGGTCCTGAAGATCACGTTTGAAACATTTACAGGACAATGGATCATGTGAAAGAGCCATCCAGTAAGGATTTACATGAAAAAATAATTCGCCATGGAAATTTTCTCGTTGTCATTAAAATTTATTTGAAAAGAGTTATATGGAGGCAGATACATTGACTCAAATTCCATGTATGGGTCCTGAAGATCACGTTTGAAACATTTACAGGACAATGGATCGTGTGAAAGAGCCATCCAGTAAGGATTTACATGAAAAAAAGTTTCGCCAAGGAAATTTTCATGTTGTCATTAAAATTTATTTGATAAGAGTTATATGGAGGCAGATACATTGACTCAAATTCCATGTATGGGTCCTGAAGATCACGTTTGAAATATTTACAGGACAATGGATCGTGTGAAAGAGTCATCCAGTAAGGATTTACATGAAAAAAAGTTTCGCCAAGGAAATTTTCATGTTGTCATTAAAATTTATTTGATAAGAGTTATCTGGAGGCAGATACATTGACTCAAATTCCATGTATGGGTCCTGAAGATCACGTTTGAAACATTTACAGGACAATGGATCATGTGAAAGAGCCATCCAGTAAGGATTTACATGAAAAAATAATTCGCCAAGGAAATTTTCATGTTGTCATTAAAATTTATTTGATAAGAGTTATATGGAGGCAGATACATTGACTCAAATTCCATGTATGGGTCCTGAAGATCACGTTTGAAACATTTACAGGACAATGGATCGTGTGAAAGAGTCATCCAGTAAGGATTTACATGAAAAAAAGTTTCGCCAAGGAAATTTTCATGTTGTCATTAAAATTTATTTGATAAGAGTTATATGGAGGCAGATACATTGACTCAAATTCCATATATGGGTCCTGAAGATCACGTTTGAAACATTTACAGGACAATGGATCGTGTGAAAGAGTCATCCAGTAAGGATTTACATGAAAAAAATTTCGCCAAGGAAATTTTCATGTTGTCATTAAAATTTATTTGATAAGAGTTATATGGAGGCAGATACATTGACTCAAATTCCATGTATGGGTCCTGAAGATCACGTTTGAAACATTTACAGGACAATGGATCGTGTGAAAGAGTCATCCAGTAAGGATTTACATGAAAAAAAGTTTCGCCAAGGAAATTTTCATGTTGTCATTAAAATTTATTTGATAAGAGTTATATGGAGGCAGATACATTGACTCAAATTCCATGTATGGGTCCTGAAGATCACGTTTGAAATATTATAGGACAATGGATCGTGTGAAAGAGTCATCCAGTAAGGATTTACATGAAAAAAATTTCGCCAAGGAAATTTTCATGTTGTCATTAAAATTTATTTGATAAGAGTTATCTGGTGGCAGATACATTGACTCAAATTCCATGTATGGGTCCTGAAGATCACGTTTGAAACATTTACAGGACAATGGATCGTGTGAAAGAGTCATCCAGTAAGGATTTACTTGAAAAAAATTTCGCCAAGGAAATTTTCATGTTGTCATTAAAATTTATTTGATAAGAGTTATATGGGGGCAGATACAATGACTCAAATTCCATGTATGGGTCCTGAAGATCACGTTTGAAACATTTACAGGACAATGGATCGTGTGAAAGAGCCATCCAGTAAGGAATTACATAAAAAAATTTTTGCCAAGGAAATTTTCTCGTTGTCATTAAAATTCATTTGATAAGAGTAATATGGGGGCAGATACATTGACTCAAATTCCATGTATTGGTCCTGAAGATTACGTTTGAAACATTTACAGGACAATGGATCGTGTGAAAGAGCCATCCAGTAAGGATTTACATAGAAAAAATTTTGCCATGGAAATTTTCTCGTTGTCATTAAAATTTATTTGATAAGAGTTATATGGAGGCAGATACATTGACTCAAATTCCATGTATGGGTCCTGAAGATCACGTTTGAAACATTTACAGGACAATGGATCGTGTGAAAGAGTCATCCAGTAAGGATTTACATGAAAAAAAGTTTCGCCAAGGAAATTTTCATGTTGTCATTAAAATTTATTTGATAAGAGTTATATGGAGGCAGATACATTGACTCAAATTCCATGTATGGGTCCTGAAGATCACGTTTGAAACATTTACAGGACAATGGATCGTGTGAAAGAGTCATCCAGTAAGGATTTACATGAAAAAAAGTTTCGCCAAGGAAATTTTCATGTTGTCATTAAAATTTATTTGATAAGAGTTATATGGAGGCAGATACATTGACTCAAATTCCATGTATGGGTCCTGAAGATCACGTTTGAAACATTTACAGGACAATGGATCGTGTGAAAGAGTCATCCAGTAAGGATTTACATGAAAAAAAGTTTCGCCAAGGAAATTTTCATGTTGTCATTAAAATTTATTTGATAAGAGTTATATGGAGGCAGATACATTGACTCAAATTCCATGTATGGGTCCTGAAGATCACGTTTGAAACATTTACAGGACAATGGATCGTGTGAAAGAGTCATCCAGTAAGGATTTACATGAAAAAAATTTCGCCAAGGAAATTTTCATGTTGTCATTAAAATTTATTTGATAAGAGTTATATGGAGGCAGATACATTGACTCAAATTCCATGTATGGGTCCTGAAGATCACGTTTGAAACAATTACAGGACAATGGATCGTGTGAAAGAGTCATCCAGTAAGGATTTACATGAAAAAAAGTTTCGCCAAGGAAATTTTCATGTTGTCATTAAAATTTATTTGATAAGAGTTATATGGAGGCAGATACATTGACTCAAATTCCATGTATGGGTCCTGAAGATCACGTTTGAAACATTTACAGGACAATGGATCGTGTGAAAGAGTCATCCAGTAAGGATTTACATGAAAAAAATTTCGCCAAGGAAATTTTCATGTTGTCATTAAAATTTATTTGATAAGAGTTATATGGAGGCAGATACATTGACTCAAATTCCATGTATGGGTCCTGAAGATCACGTTTGAAACATTTACAGGACAATGGATCGTGTGAAAGAGTCATCCAGTAAGGATTTACATGAAAAAAAGTTTCGCCAAGGAAATTTTCATGTTGTCATTAAAATTTATTTGATAAGAGTTATATGGAGGCAGATACATTGACTCAAATTCCATGTATGGGTCCTGAAGATCATGTTTGAAACATTCACAGGACAATGGATCGTGTGAAAGAGTCATCCAGTAAGGATTTACATGAAAAAAATTTCGCCAAGGAAATTTTCATGTTGTCATTAAAATTTATTTGATAAGAGTTATATGGAGGCAGATACATTGACTCAAATTCCATGTATGGGTCCTGAAGATCACGTTTGAAACAATTACAGGACAATGGATCGTGTGAAAGAGTCATCCAGTAAGGATTTACATGAAAAAAAGTTTCGCCAAGGAAATTTTCATGTTGTCATTAAAATTTATTTGATAAGAGTTATATGGAGGCAGATACATTGACTCAAATTCCATGTATGGGTCCTGAAGATCACGTTTGAAACATTTACAGGACAATGGATCGTGTGAAAGAGTCATCCAGTAAGGATTTACATGAAAAAAAGTTTCGCCAAGGAAATTTTCATGTTGTCATTAAAATTTATTTGATAAGAGTTATATGGAGGCAGATACATTGACTCAAATTCCATGTATGGGTCCTGAAGATCACGTTTGAAACATTTACAGGACAATGGATCGTGTGAAAGAGTCATCCAGTAAGGATTTACATGAAAAAAAGTTTCGCCAAGGAAATTTTCATGTTGTCATTAAAATTTATTTGATAAGAGTTATATGGAGGCAGATACATTGACTCAAATTCCATGTATGGGTCCTGAAGATCACGTTTGAAACATTTACAGGACAATGGATCGTGCGAAAGAGTCATCCAGTAAGGATTTACATGAAAAAAAGTTTCGCCAAGGAAATTTTCATGTTGTCATTAAAATTTATTTGATAAGAGTTATATGGAGGCAGATACATTGACTCAAATTCCATGTATGGGTCCTGAAGATCACGTTTGAAATATTTACAGGACAATGGATCGTGTGAAAGAGTCATCCAGTAAGGATTTACATGAAAAAAAGTTTCGCCAAGGAAATTTTCATGTTGTCATTAAAATTTATTTGATAAGAGTTATATGGAGGCAGATACATTGACTCAAATTCCATGTATGGGTCCTGAAGATCACGTTTGAAACATTTACAGGACAATGGATCGTGTGAAAGAGTCATCCAGTAAGGATTTACATGAAAAAATAATTCGTCACGGAAATTTTCTCGTTGTCATTAAAATTCATTTGATAAGAGTTATATGGGGGCAGATACAATGACTCAAATTCCATGTATGGGTCCTGAAGATCACGTTTGAAACATTTACAGGACAATGGATCGTGCGAAAGAGTCATCCAGTAAGGATTTACATGAAAAAAATTTCGCCAAGGAAATTTTCATGTTGTCATTAAAATTTATTTGATAAGAGTTATATGGAGGCAGATACATTGACTCAAATTCCATGTATGGGTCCTGAAGATCACGTTTGAAATATTTACAGGACAATGGATCGTGTGAAAGAGTCATCCAGTAAGGATTTACATGAAAAAAATTTCGCCAAGGAAATTTTCATGTTGTCATTAAAATTTATTTGATAAGAGTTATATGGAGGCAGATACATTGACTCAAATTCCATGTATGGGTCCTGAAGATCACGTTTGAAACATTTACAGGACAATGGATCGTGTGAAAGAGTCATCCAGTAAGGATTTACATGAAAAAATAATTCGCCATGGAAATTTTCTCGTTGTCATTAAAATTTATTTGATAAGAGTTATCTGGAGGCAGATACATTGACTCAAATTCCATGTATGGGTCCTGAAGATCACGTTTGAAACATTTACAGGACAATGGATCGTGTGAAAGAGTCATCCAGTAAGGATTTACATGAAAAAAAGTTTCGCCAAGGAAATTTTCATGTTGTCATTAAAATTTATTTGATAAGAGTTATATGGAGGCAGATACATTGACTCAAATTCCATGTATGGGTCCTGAAGATCACGTTTGAAACATTTACAGGACAATGGATCGTGTGAAAGAGTCATCCAGTAAGGATTTACATGAAAAAATAATTCGTCATGGAAATTTTCTCGTTGTCATTAAAATTCATTTGATAAGAGTTATATGGGGGCAGATACAATGACTCAAATTCCATGTATGGGTCCTGAAGATCACGTTTGAAACATTTACAGGACAATGGATCGTGCGAAAGAGTCATCCAGTAAGGATTTACATGAAAAAAAGTTTCGCCAAGGAAATTTTCATGTTGTCATTAAAATTTATTTGATAAGAGTTATATGGAGGCAGATACATTGACTCAAATTCCATGTATGGGTCCTGAAGATCACGTTTGAAACATTTACAGGACAATGGATCGTGTGAAAGAGTCATCCAGTAAGGATTTACATGAAAAAATAATTCGTCATGGAAATTTTCTCGTTGTCATTAAAATTCATTTGATAAGAGTTATATGGGGGCAGATACAATGACTCAAATTCCATGTATGGGTCCTGAAGATCACGTTTGAAACATTTACAGGACAATGGATCGTGCGAAAGAGTCATCCAGTAAGGATTTACATGAAAAAAAGTTTCGCCAAGGAAATTTTCATGTTGTCATTAAAATTTATTTGATAAGAGTTATATGGAGGCAGATACATTGACTCAAATTCCATGTATGGGTCCTGAAGATCACGTTTGAAATATTTACAGGACAATGGATCGTGTGAAAGAGTCATCCAGTAAGGATTTACATGAAAAAAAGTTTCGCCAAGGAAATTTTCATGTTGTCATTAAAATTTATTTGATAAGAGTTATATGGAGGCAGATACATTGACTCAAATTCCATGTATGGGTCCTGAAGATCACGTTTGAAACATTTACAGGACAATGGATCGTGTGAAAGAGTCATCCAGTAAGGATTTACATGAAAAAATAATTCGTCATGGAAATTTTCTCGTTGTCATTAAAATTCATTTGATAAGAGTTATATGGGGGCAGATACAATGACTCAAATTCCATGTATGGGTCCTGAAGATCACGTTTGAAACATTTACAGGACAATGGATCGTGCGAAAGAGTCATCCAGTAAGGATTTACATGAAAAAAATTTCGCCAAGGAAATTTTCATGTTGTCATTAAAATTTATTTGATAAGAGTTATATGGAGGCAGATACATTGACTCAAATTCCATGTATGGGTCCTGAAGATCACGTTTGAAATATTTACAGGACAATGGATCGTGTGAAAGAGTCATCCAGTAAGGATTTACATGAAAAAAATTTCGCCAAGGAAATTTTCATGTTGTCATTAAAATTTATTTGATAAGAGTTATATGGAGGCAGATACATTGACTCAAATTCCATGTATGGGTCCTGAAGATCACGTTTGAAACATTTACAGGACAATGGATCGTGTGAAAGAGTCATCCAGTAAGGATTTACATGAAAAAATAATTCGCCATGGACATTTTCTCGTTGTCATTAAAATTTATTTGATAAGAGTTATCTGGAGGCAGATACATTGACTCAAATTCCATGTATGGGTCCTGAAGATCACGTTTGAAACATTTACAGGACAATGGATCGTGTGAAAGAGTCATCCAGTAAGGATTTACATGAAAAAAATTTCGCCAAGGAAATTTTCATGTTGTCATTAAAATTTATTTGATAAGAGTTATCTGGAGGCAGATACATTGACTCAAATTCCATGTATGGGTCCTGAAGATCACGTTTGAAACATTTACAGGACAATGGATCGTGTGAAAGAGTCATCCAGTAAGGATTTACATGAAAAAAAGTTTCGCCAAGGAAATTTTCATGTTGTCATTAAAATTTATTTGATAAGAGTTATATGGAGGCAGATACATTGACTCAAATTCCATGTATGGGTCCTGAAGATCACGTTTGAAACATTTACAGGACAATGGATCGTGTGAAAGAGTCATCCAGTAAGGATTTACATGAAAAAAAGTTTCGCCAAGGAAATTTTCATGCTGTCATTAAAATTTATTTGATAAGAGTTATATGGAGGCAGATACATTGACTCAAATTCCATGTATGGGTCCTGAAGATCACGTTTGAAACATTTACAGGACAATGGATCGTGTGAAAGAGTCATCCAGTAAGGATTTACATGAAAAAAAGTTTCGCCAAGGAAATTTACTTGTTGTCATTAAAATTTATTTGATAAGAGTTATATGGAGGCAGATACATTGACTCAAATTCCATGTATGGGTCCTGAAGATCACGTTTGAAACATTTACAGGACAATGGATCGTGTGAAAGAGTCATCCAGTAAGGATTTACATGAAAAAAATTTCGCCAAGGAAATTTTCATGTTGTCATTAAAATTTATTTGATAAGAGTTATATGGAGGCAGATACATTGACTCAAATTCCATGTATGTCGGCTGCTCGGCCATCCATGGAAGTTGACCATCAATGTCAACTTCCCTCTCTGAGCAGCCTAGATAGCCGTGTAGTGTCGGTAGCGGTTTCCCAACTGGCTAAGAATAACGCTACGGTCCACCTGTACCGGTGGTATAAGTCCACCAAACAGGTAAGCCGTGTGGCATCCGGCGGAATTATTTTTTTACCAAGAATTGATCCACTGGTTTCCTGTTCCATGTCGTAAAAGGCCACAAAAATAGGAACTCCTAAGCCAAGGTGTATTTCCGTGCCGATGGCTGAATGGCTACAGGAGGTTAAACAATGCAGTCGTGAACGGAATATCTTGGGGTGTTCCCTTACTGTGTTAAGCGAAGCTCTGGCACAGTGGACGACTTCTTTCTTCGCAACTCGTGGGATTTAAATGATAATAACATTTAAAAAAATCCTTACATGGTTCGCTATAGGCGATTATAAGCCAATATATTTGGTTTCTTGTAGTTGTTGTACGGTTGGTGCTGGAGGTGGAATGTTCGTTACTCTAATTTATAATGGTTAGAGTGGCACAAATCAATCTTCAGCATAAACGTACAGCAACTATGAATCTATCCAGACTTCTTCAAGAAGGTAAAGCTTCTATAGCTTTGGTTCAAGAACCATATTTCCAAAAGGGAAACTTCTACGTTGGAAAATTGTTAAACCCAGTCTTTGTTGCCTTCAACAAGATCGGTATGACAAATCCACGTGAAATGCCTCGAGCATGCATACTTGCAAATAGTGCTCTCGATGTTTCTCTCATATCGGAGCTCACAACTCGGGATATTTGTGCTGTCACAGTTAGTATGACTATTGATGGCATAGACAGGAAATATGTCTATTGTTCGGCATATTTACCGCATAACCAACCTTCGCCAAGCGATGACTTCAAAAAGGTTGTATCATACTGCTGCAAGAGTGATATACCGCTTGTAATCGGCAGTGACATAAATGCTCACCATATCATTTGGGGCAGCACAGATATAAATTCGAGAGGCTCTGATATGATGGAATTCGTGAGCAGTACAAACCTGCACATAGTCAATGCAGGAAACCGCCCAACTTTTGCTAGATCTGGAAGAGAGGAGGTTTTGGACGTAACTCTCTGCTCTGATAGAATTGCGCATGAGTTGGTGAATTGGCTCGTCTCCGATGAGCTCGAACCTTCGTTGTCTGATCATAAGTACATATTCTTTGATCATTCAAGCGTTAAATTTGATATTGTCACATATCGTAATCCCAAATCTACAAACTGGGACCTCTATGAAGAGGGCTTGGCGACTAGATTTTACGGGTACCAACCAACAATTGAAACCCCAATTGATTTGGAAAATGTTGTCGACGAGACAAATTCACTCATAGTTGCAGCATATGAAGAGGCTTGTCCACTTCGGATTGTGCGAGCTACTAGTGGAACTCCTTGGTGGAATGCTGAACTTGCTAGACTAAGGAAACTATGCAGAAGAGCTTGGAACCACCGACGCAGAGATGGGTCGGAGGCATTCGTGTTGGCTCGAAGGGCTTACAAAAATGCTCTTCGATCGTCTGAGCGAAGTGGTTGGAAAAGCCTCTGCACAAATGTCTCTAGTCTCAACGAGGCTAGCAGATTAAATAAGTTACTTTCGAAGTCTAAGGACTTTAATGTCAGTTTCTTAAGAACTTCAGATGGTGAACACTTGTCTGATGAAAGTGATGTACTTCACTGCCTTTTTAACACTCACTTTCCAGGATGTATGGATCCATCACCGACAGCTCTTCCCGAGACTTTTTCAGGTAGTTACGATTCTTGGGCCCTTGCTCGAAGCGTTGTGACGATTGAATCGGTCAAATGGGCAGTTGAGAGTTTTGCTCCGTACAAATCTCCTGGAAAGGATGGAGTTTTCCCAGTGTTACTGCAGAAAGGGTATGAACATTTCAAACATGTTTTGAAGAAAATACTTACTTTTAGTCTTGCGACTGGATATATTCCAAGAGCCTGGCAGGAAATAATTGTCAAATTTATTCCCAAAGGCGGTCGCGACACTTATGAGGAAGCGAAGAGTTTCAGGCCTATCAGTCTTAGCTCATTTCTTCTTAAAACAGTGGAACGCATAGTCGATCACTATATCAGGAATGTTAGTCTGGGCGTGCAACCGCTACATGGAATGCAACATGCTTACCAGCGTGGAAAGTCCACTACAACCCTGTTACATGATGTTGTGTACAACATTGAAAAAGCTTTCTCACAAAAGCAATCTTGCTTGGGAGTTTTCCTAGATATTGAAGGTGCCTTTGATAACGTGTCTTTCAATTCAATTCTGGAAGCAGCCCGTGGTCATGGCATACCTTCAAGTATCACAAATTGGATACACGCAATGCTTAGCAATCGACTTATTTGTTCATCGCTTCGGCAAGCAGAGATTAGAAAGCTGAGTGTCTGTGGGTGTCCTCAAGGTGGTGTACTATCCCCACTTTTATGGAACCTAGTCGCTGATGGTTTGTTAAGGAAACTTAATAACCTTGGATTTCCGACTTATGGTTTTGCCGACGATTATCATATATTGATGACCGGTATAAGCATTAACACTCTCTTTGATTTAATGCAGCAAGCCCTGCGATCTGTTGAACAATGGTGTTGTCAGGTGTTGTCTACACAACTATTGTTAGACCAATTTTAGCATATGGTTGTCTTGTATGGTGGCAGAAAGGAGAAGTCGCGACAGTTCAGTCAAAGTTAAATCATCTCCAAAGGATGGTCCTAATGGCGATGACAGGAGCATTCACGACAACTCCTACTGCTGCTCTAGAGGCGCTACTGTGCATTAAACCACTACATGTGTTCCTAAAACAAGAAGCATTATCTTGTGCATATCGTCTTAAGATTACAGGGCTTTGGAACAGTAACCCATTAGATTATGCTACCAGCCACACTCGCTTGTGGTCTCAAATGGTTACATGGGATGAGTATTTACTCGCTCCTAGTGACCTAACTCTCACATGCAGTTTTCCTTTCAAAACATTCCATGTGAGCTATCCTCTTCGTGAGGAATGGTTGTCTGGTTGTCTGGAACGACAACTTGATGAACACATAGTTTGTTATACGGACGGTTCTCTGTTGAATGGTCGTGCTGGTGCTGGTGTCTACTGTCGTGAAATGAGGCTGGAGCAGTCTCATTCACTTGGTAGATACTGTACTGTGTTCCAAGCAGAAATCTACGCGATTCTGTGTGGAGTACAATCGGCACTTCAGCAGAGGATCTGTGGTAAACGAATTTATTTTTGTTCCGACAGTCAGGCAGCCTTAAAAGCACTCAGTTCGAATGACTCACGGTCGAATCTAGTGATCGCATGTCGAACTCAAATTGAAGACCTCAGCATTTCAAATGCTGTTTACTGCTTATGGGTACCCGGCCATTCTGGTATTACTGGAAATGAATGGGCTGATGAGTTGGCTAGAGCTGGTGGAACGAATGATTTCGTTGGTCCTGAACCAGCTTTACCACTTTCAACTAGTTGGATAAATCACAAGATTCGTTCTTGGGCTGCATCCAAACATGCCAGCTACTGGCGCAGCTTGCAAACTTGCGCTCAGACAAAAGCATTTCTACCAGATTTAAATCTGAAAATGTCAAAGTGTCTACTGCATTTCTCCAAGCAACATTGCAGTATTCTGGTCAGAGCTCTGACTGGACATTGCAAACTCAATTATCACATGGCTACTATTCAACGTGCTGAGTATTATTCGTGTGATTTGTGTGAATGCGATTATGGTACTTCATATCATCTGATATGTAACTGTCCCGCATTGACGCAGCTACGTATCCGGGTTTTTGGTTCTCCATACATGGTTGAGTCTGTGTATGCGGAGCTAAAATTGAAGGATATTCTCTCGTTTCTCACCCAATGTGGTAAGGAGCTATAGGCAGAAGGGTTCATCGTTCTTCCTGGAGTGAATGAATCCCTTCTGTATTCACCTTAAATAGGGTTTAGCAGATTGTTTGGCATTCTTTAGGGGGTGCCGAATTTACTTCTGCTCGTACATACTGCGAATCGTTCTGCATTCTTCCGGGAGTTCAGAATGGTGTCGCTTTTGTAAGATCTCTAAATCCTCTCGTGGGTTGGAGGTTTTATTAACAGCAGACTGTTCGGGACCTCGTAGAGGTTCAGAATTTACTTCTGCTTCCACTAAATGTGATCCTCAGCAGATTGTTCGGCATCCCTTAGGGGTGCAGAATTTACTTCTGCTTTTATGTGTTTTTGTGTCGTCAATTTTTCCCATCCTCCTAGTCCAACCCTTACCATTTCCTTTCAATCCTTCCCTCTTATATATCGGGAAAATGATGCTAAAAACAAATTGATGGCAAGGCACAAATCTCCAAATATCAAGGGGAACGTGCCATTTGAGCCAATTTGTTCTGATTCCTGATAAAATTTATTTGATAAGAGTTATATGGAGGCAGATACATTGACTCAAATTCCATGTATGGGTCCTGAAGATCACGTTTGAAATATTTACAGGACAATGGATCGTGTGAAAGAGTCATCCAGTAAGGATTTACATGAAAAAAATTTCGCCAAGGAAATTTTCATGTTGTCATTAAAATTTATTTGATAAGAGTTATATGGAGGCAGATACATTGACTCAAATTCCATGTATGGGTCCTGAAGATCACGTTTGAAACATTTACAGGACAATGGATCGTGTGAAAGAGTCATCCAGTAAGGATTTACATGAAAAAAAATTCGCCAAGGAAATTTTCATGTTGTCATTAAAATTTATTTGATAAGAGTTATATGGAGGCAGATACATTGACTCAAATTCCATGTATGGGTCCTGAAGATCACGTTTGAAACATTTACAGGACAATGGATCGTGTGAAAGAGTCATCCAGTAAGGATTTACATGAAAAAATAATTCGCCATGGAAATTTTCTCGTTGTCATTAAAATTTATTTGATAAGAGTTATCTGGAGGCAGATACATTGACTCAAATTCCATGTATGGGTCCTGAAGATCACGTTTGAAACATTTACAGGACAATGGATCGTGTGAAAGAGTCATCCAGTAAGGATTTACATGAAAAAAAGTTTCGCCAAGGAAATTTTCATGTTGTCATTAAAATTTATTTGATAAGAGTTATCTGGAGGCAAATACATTGACTCAAATTCCATGTATGGGTCCTGAAGATCACGTTTGAAACATTTACAGGACAATGGATCGTGTGAAAGAGTCATCCAGTAAGGATTTACATGAAAAAAAGTTTCGCCAAGGAAATTTTCATGTTGTCATTAAAATTTATTTGATAAGAGTTATATGGAGGCAGATACATTGACTCAAATTCCATGTATGGGTCCTGAAGATCACGTTTGAAACATTTACAGGACAATGGATCGTGTGAAAGAGTCATCCAGTAAGGATTTACATGAAAAAAAGTTTCGCCAAGGAAATTTTCATGTTGTCATTAAAATTTATTTGATAAGAGTTATATGGAGGCAGATACATTGACTCAAATTCCATGTATGGGTCCTGAAGATCACGTTTGAAATATTTACAGGACAATGGATCGTGTGAAAGAGTCATCCAGTAAGGATTTACATGAAAAAAATTTCGCCAAGGAAATTTTCATGTTGTCATTAAAATTTATTTGATAAGAGTTATATGGAGGCAGATACATTGACTCAAATTCCATGTATGGGTCCTGAAGATCACGTTTGAAACATTTACAGGACAATGGATCGTGTGAAAGAGTCATCCAGTAAGGATTTACATGAAAAAAAGTTTCGCCAAGGAAATTTTCATGTTGTCATTAAAATTTATTTGATAAGAGTTATATGGAGGCAGATACATTGACTCAAATTCCATGTATGGGTCCTGAAGATCACGTTTGAAACATTTACAGGACAATGGATCGTGTGAAAGAGTCATCCAGTAAGGATTTACATGAAAAAAAGTTTCGCCAAGGAAATTTTCTTGTTTTCATTAAAATTTATTTGATAAGAGTTATATGGAGGCAGATACATTGACTCAAATTCCATGTATGGGTCCTGAAGATCACGTTTGAAACATTTACAGGACAATGGATCGTGTGAAAGAGTCATCCAGTAAGGATTTACATGAAAAAAATTTCTCCAAGGAAATTTTCATGTTGTCATTAAAATTTATTTGATAAGAGTTATATGGAGGCAGATACATTGACTCAAATTCCATGTATGGGTCCTGAAGATCACGTTTGAAATATTTACAGGACAATGGATCGTGTGAAAGAGTCATCCAGTAAGGATTTACATGAAAAAAATTTCGCCAAGGAAATTTTCATGTTGTCATTAAAATTTATTTCATAAGAGTTATATGGAGGCAGATACATTGACTCAAATTCCATGTATGGGTCCTGAAGATCACGTTTGAAACATTTACAGGACAATGGATCGTGTGAAAGAGTCATCCAGTAAGGATTTACATGAAAAAAATTTCGCCAAGGAAATTTTCATGTTGTCATTAAAATTTATTTGATAAGAGTTATATGGAGGCAGATACATTGACTCAAATTCCATGTATGGGTCCTGAAGATCACGTTTGAAACATTTACAGGACAATGGATCGTGTGAAAGAGTCATCCAGTAAGGATTTACATGAAAAAAAGTTTCGCCAAGGAAATTTTCATGTTTTCATTAAAATTTATTTGATAAGAGTTATATGGAGGCAGATACATTGACTCAAATTCCATGTATGGGTCCTGAAGATCACGTTTGAAACATTTACAGGACAATGGATCGTGTGAAAGAGTCATCCAGTAAGGATTTACATGAAAAAAAGTTTCGCCAAGGAAATTTTCATGTTGTCATTAAAATTTATTTGATAAGAGTTATATGGAGGCAGATACATTGACTCAAATTCCATGTATGGGTCCTGAAGATCACGTTTGAAACATTTACAGGACAATGGATCGTGTGAAAGAGTCATCCAGTAAGGATTTACATGAAAAAAATTTCGCCAAGGAAATTTTCATGTTGTCATTAAAATTTATTTGATAAGAGTTATATGGAGGCAGATACATTGACTCAAATTCCATGTATGGGTCCTGAAGATCACGTTTGAAACATTTACAGGACAATGGATCGTGTGAAAGAGCCATCCAGTAAGGATTTACATGAAAAAAAGTTTCGCCAAGGAAATTTTCATGTTGTCATTAAAATTTATTTGATAAGAGTTATATGGAGGCAGATACATTGACTCAAATTCCATGTATGGGTCCTGAAGATCACGTTTGAAACATTTACAGGACAATGGATCGTGTGAAAGAGTCATCCAGTAAGGATTTACATGAAAAAAAGTTTCGCCAAGGAAATTTTCATGTTGTCATTAAAATTTATTTGATAAGAGTTATCTGGAGGCAGATACATTGACTCAAATTCCATGTATGGGTCCTGAAGATCACGTTTGAAACATTTACAGGACAATGGATCGTGTGAAAGAGCCATCCAGTAAGGATTTACATGAAAAAAAGTTTCGCCAAGGAAATTTTCATGTTGTCATTAAAATTTATTTGATAAGAGTTATATGGAGGCAGATACATTGACTCAAATTCCATGTATGGGTCCTGAAGATCACGTTTGAAATATTTACAGGACAATGGATCGTGTGAAAGAGTCATCCAGTAAGGATTTACATGAAAAAAATTTCGCCAAGGAAATTTTCATGTTGTCATTAAAATTTATTTGATAAGAGTTATCTGGAGGCAGATACATTGACTCAAATTCCATGTATGGGTCCTGAAGATCACGTTTGAAACATTTACAGGACAATGGATCGTGTGAAAGAGCCATCCAGTAAGGATTTACATGAAAAAAAGTTTCGCCAAGGAAATTTTCATGTTGTCATTAAAATTTATTTGATAAGAGTTATATGGAGGCAGATACATTGACTCAAATTCCATGTATGGGTCCTGAAGATCACGTTTGAAACATTTACAGGACAATGGATCGTGTGAAAGAGTCATCCAGTAAGGATTTACATGAAAAAAAGTTTCGCCAAGGAAATTTTCATGTTGTCATTAAAATTTATTTGATAAGAGTTATCTGGAGGCAGATACATTGACTCAAATTCCATGTATGGGTCCTGAAGATCACGTTTGAAACATTTACAGGACAATGGATCATGTGAAAGAGCCATCCAGTAAGGATTTACATGAAAAAAAGTTTCGCCAAGGAAATTTTCATGTTGTCATTAAAATTTATTTGATAAGAGTTATATGGAGGCAGATACATTGACTCAAATTCCATGTATGGGTCCTGAAGATCACGTTTGAAATATTTACAGGACAATGGATCGTGTGAAAGAGTCATCCAGTAAGGATTTACATGAAAAAAATTTCGCCAAGGAAATTTTCATGTTGTCATTAAAATTTATTTGATAAGAGTTATCTGGAGGCAGATACATTGACTCAAATTCCATGTATGGGTCCTGAAGATCACGTTTGAAACATTTACAGGACAAATTTGGATCATGTGATAGAGCCATCCAGTAAGGATTTACATGAAAAAATAATTCGCCATGGAAATTTTCTCGTTGTCATTAAAATTCATTTGATAAGAGTTATATGGGGGCAGATACAATGACTCAAATTCCATGTATGGGTCCTGAAGATAACGTTTGAAACATTTACAGGACAATGGATCGTGCGAAAGAGTCATCCAGTAAGGATTTACATGAAAAAAATTTCGCCAAGGAAATTTTCATGTTGCCATTAAAATTTATTTGATAAGAGTTATATGGAGGCAGATACATTGACTCAAATTCCATGTATGGGTCCTGAAGATCACGTTTGAAATATTTACAGGACAATGGATCGTGTGAAAGAGTCATCCAGTAAGGATTTACATGAAAAAAATTTCGCCAAGGAAATTTTCATGTTGTCATTAAAATTTATTTGATAAGAGTTATATGGAGGCAGATACATTGACTCAAATTCCATGTATGGGTCCTGAAGATCACGTTTGAAACATTTACAGGACAATGGATCGTGTGAAAGAGTCATCCAGTAAGGATTTGCATGAAAAAAATTTCGCCAAGGAAATTTTCATGTTGTCATTAAAATTTATTTGATAAGAGTTATATGGAGGCAGATACATTGACTCAAATTCCATGTATGGGTCCTGAAGATCACGTTTGAAACATTTACAGGACAATGGATCGTGTGAAAGAGCCATCCAGTAAGGATTTACATGAAAAAAAGTTTCGCCAAGGAAATTTTCATGTTGTCATTAAAATTTATTTGATAAGAGTTATATGGAGGCAGATACATTGACTCAAATTCCATGTATGGGTCCTGAAGATCACGTTTGAAACATTTACAGGACAATGGATCATGTGAAAGAGCAATCCAGTAAGGATTTACATGAAAAAAATTTCGCCTAGGAAATTTTCATGTTGTCATTAAAATTTATTTGATAAGAGTTATATGGAGGCAGATACATTGACTCAAATTCCATGTATGGGTCCTGAAGATCACGTTTGAAACATTTACAGGACAATGGATCGTGTGAAAGAGTCATCCAGTAAGGATTTACATGAAAAAAAGTTTCGCCAAGGAAATTTTCATGTTGTCATTAAAATTTATTTGATAAGAGTTATATGGAGGCAGATACATTGACTCAAATTCCATGTATGGGTCCTGAAGATCACGTTTGAAACATTTACAGGACAATGGATCGTGTGAAAGAGTCATCCAGTAAGGATTTACATGAAAAAAATTTCGCCAAGGAAATTTTCATGTTGTCATTAAAATTTATTTGATAAGAGTTATCTGGAGGCAGATACATTGACTCAAATTCCATGTATGGGTCCTGAAGATCACGTTTGAAACATTTACAGGACAATGGATCGTGTGAAAGAGTCATCCAGTAAGGATTTACATGAAAAAAAGTTTCGCCAAGGAAATTTTCATGTTGTCATTAAAATTTATTTGATAAGAGTTATATGGAGGCAGATACATTGACTCAAATTCCATGTATGGGTCCTGAAGATCACGTTTGAAACATTTACAGGACAATGGATCGTGTGAAAGAGTCATCCAGTAAGGATTTACATGAAAAAAATTTCGCCAAGGAAATTTTCATGTTGTCATTAAAATTTATTTGATAAGAGTTATATGGAGGCAGATACATTGACTCAAATTCCATGTATGGGTCCTGAAGATCACGTTTGAAACATTTACAGGACAATGGATCGTGTGAAAGAGCCATCCAGTAAGGATTTACATGAAAAAAAGTTTCGCCAAGGAAATTTTCATGTTGTCATTAAAATTTATTTGATAAGAGTTATATGGAGGCAGATACATTGACTCAAATTCCATGTATGGGTCCTGAAGATCACGTTTGAAACATTTACAGGACAATGGATCGTGTGAAAGAGTCATCCAGTAAGGATTTACATGAAAAAAATTTCGCCAAGGAAATTTTCATGTTGTCATTAAAATTTATTTGATAAGAGTTATATGGAGGCAGATACATTGACTCAAATTCCATGTATGGGTCCTGAAGATCACGTTTGAAACATTTACAGGACAATGGATCGTGTGAAAGAGTCATCCAGTAAGGATTTACAAGAAAAAAAGTTTCGCCAAGGAAATTTTCATGCTTTCATTAAAATTTATTTGATAAGAGTTATATGGAGGCAGATACATTGACTCAAATTTCATGTATGGGTCCTGAAGATCACGTTTGAAACATTTACAGGACAATGGATCGTGTGAAAGAGTCATCCAGTAAGGATTTACATGAAAAAAAGTTTCGCCAAGGAAATTTTCATGTTGTCATTAAAATTTATTTGATAAGAGTTATATGGAGGCAGATACATTGACTCAAATTCCATGTATGGGTCCTGAAGATCACGTTTGAAACATTTACAGGACAATGGATCGTGTGAAAGAGTCATCCAGTAAGGATTTACATGAAAAAAATTTCGCCAAGGAAATTTTCATGTTGTCATTAAAATTTATTTGATAAGAGTTATCTGGAGGCAGATACATTGACTCAAATTCCATGTATGGGTCCTGAAGATCACGTTTGAAACATTTACAGGACAATGGATCGTGTGAAAGAGTCATCCAGTAAGGATTTACATGAAAAAAAGTTTCGCCAAGGAAATTTTCATGTTGTCATTAAAATTTATTTGATAAGAGTTATATGGAGGCAGATACATTGACTCAAATTCCATGTATGGGTCCTGAAGATCACCTTTGAAACATTTACAGGACAATGGATCGTGTGAAAGAGTCATCCAGTAAGGATTTACATGAAAAAAAGTTTCGCCAAGGAAATTTTCATGTTGTCATTAAAATTTATTTGATAAGAGTTGTATGGAGGCAGATACATTGACTCAAATTCCATGTATGGGTCCTGAAGATCACGTTTGAAACATTTACAGGACAATGGATCGTGTGAAAGAGTCATCCAGTAAGGATTTACATGAAAAAAAGTTTCGCCAAGGAAATTTTCATGTTTTCATTAAAATTTATTTGATAAGAGTTATATGGAGGCAGATACATTGACTCAAATTCCATGTATGGGTCCTGAAGATCACGTTTGAAACATTTACAGGACAATGGATCGTGTGAAAGAGTCATCCAGTAAGGATTTAGATGAAAAAAAGTTTCGCCAAGGAAATTTTCATGTTGTCATTAAAATTTATTTGATAAGAGTTATATGGGGGCAGATACATTGACTCAAATTCCATGTATGGGTCCTGAAGATCACGTTTGAAACATTTACAGGACAATGGATCGTGTGAAAGAGTCATCCAGTAAGGATTTACATGAAAAAAATTTCGCCAAGGAAATTTTCATGTTGTCATTAAAATTTATTTGATAAGAGTTATATGGAGGCAGATACATTGACTCAAATTCCATGTATGGGTCCTGAAGATTACGTTTGAAACATTTACAGGACAATGGATCGTGTGAAAGAGCCATCCAGTAAGGATTTACATGAAAAAAAGTTTCGCCAAGGAAATTTTCATGTTGTCATTAAAATTTATTTGATAAGAGTTATATGGAGGCAGATACATTGACTCAAATTCCATGTATGGGTCCTGAAGATCACGTTTGAAACATTTACAGGACAATGGATCGTGTGAAAGAGTCATCCAGTAAGGATTTACATGAAAAAAAGTTTCGCCAAGGAAATTTTCATGTTGTCATTCAAATTTATTTGATAAGAGTTATCTGGAGGCAGATACATTGACTCAAATTCCATGTATGGGTCCTGAAGATCACGTTTGAAACATTTACAGGACAATGGATCGTGTGAAAGAGCCATCCAGTAAGGATTTACATGAAAAAAAGTTTCGCCAAGGAAATTTTCATGTTGTCATTAAAATTTATTTGATAAGAGTTATATGGAGGCAGATACATTGACTCAAATTCCATGTATGGGTCCTGAAGATCACGTTTAAAATATTTACAGGACAATGGATCGTGTGAAAGAGTCATCCAGTAAGGATTTACATGAAAAAAATTTCGCCAAGGAAATTTTCATGTTGTCATTAAAATTTATTTGATAAGAGTTATATGGAGGCAGATACATTGACTCAAATTCCATGTATGGGTCCTGAAGATCACGTTTGAAACATTTACAGGACAATGGATCGTGTGAAAGAGTCATCCAGTAAGGATTTGCATGAAAAAAATTTCGCCAAGGAAATTTTCATGTTGTCATTAAAATTTATTTGATAAGAGTTATATGGAGGCAGATACATTGACTCAAATTCCATGTATGGGTCCTGAAGATCACGTTTGAAACATTTACAGGACAATGGATCGTGTGAAAGAGCCATCCAGTAAGGATTTACATGAAAAAAAGTTTCGCCAAGGAAATTTTCATGTTGTCATTAAAATTTATTTGATAAGAGTTATATGGAGGCAGATACATTGACTCAAATTCCATGTATGGGTCCTGAAGATCACGTTTGAAACATTTACAGGACAATGGATCATGTGAAAGAGCAATCCAGTAAGGATTTACATGAAAAAAATTTCGCCTAGGAAATTTTCATGTTGTCATTAAAATTTATTTGATAAGAGTTATATGGAGGCAGATACATTGACTCAAATTCCATGTATGGGTCCTGAAGATCACGTTTGAAACATTTACAGGACAATGGATCGTGTGAAAGAGTCATCCAGTAAGGATTTACATGAAAAAAAGTTTCGCCAAGGAAATTTTCATGTTGTCATTAAAATTTATTTGATAAGAGTTATATGGAGGCAGATACATTGACTCAAATTCCATGTATGGGTCCTGAAGATCACGTTTGAAACATTTACAGGACAATGGATCGTGTGAAAGAGTCATCCAGTAAGGATTTACATGAAAAAAATTTCGCCAAGGAAATTTTCATGTTGTCATTAAAATTTATTTGATAAGAGTTATCTGGAGGCAGATACATTGACTCAAATTCCATGTATGGGTCCTGAAGATCACGTTTGAAACATTTACAGGACAATGGATCGTGTGAAAGAGTCATCCAGTAAGGATTTACATGAAAAAAAGTTTCGCCAAGGAAATTTTCATGTTGTCATTAAAATTTATTTGATAAGAGTTATATGGAGGCAGATACATTGACTCAAATTCCATGTATGGGTCCTGAAGATCACGTTTGAAACATTTACAGGACAATGGATCGTGTGAAAGAGTCATCCAGTAAGGATTTACATGAAAAAAATTTCGCCAAGGAAATTTTCATGTTGTCATTAAAATTTATTTGATAAGAGTTATATGGAGGCAGATACATTGACTCAAATTCCATGTATGGGTCCTGAAGATCACGTTTGAACCATTTACAGGACAATGGATCGTGTGAAAGAGCCATCCAGTAAGGATTTACATGAAAAAAAGTTTCGCCAAGGAAATTTTCATGTTGTCATTAAAATTTATTTGATAAGAGTTATATGGAGGCAGATACATTGACTCAAATTCCATGTATGGGTCCTGAAGATCACGTTTGAAACATTTACAGGACAATGGATCGTGTGAAAGAGTCATCCAGTAAGGATTTACATGAAAAAAATTTCGCCAAGGAAATTTTCATGTTGTCATTAAAATTTATTTGATAAGAGTTATATGGAGGCAGATACATTGACTCAAATTCCATGTATGGGTCCTGAAGATCACGTTTGAAACATTTACAGGACAATGGATCGTGTGAAAGAGTCATCCAGTAAGGATTTACATGAAAAAAAGTTTCGCCAAGGAAATTTTCATGCTTTCATTAAAATTTATTTGATAAGAGTTATATGGAGGCAGATACATTGACTCAAATTTCATGTATGGGTCCTGAAGATCACGTTTGAAACATTTACAGGACAATGGATCGTGTGAAAGAGTCATCCAGTAAGGATTTACATGAAAAAAAGTTTCGCCAAGGAAATTTTCATGTTGTCATTAAAATTTATTTGATAAGAGTTATATGGAGGCAGATACATTGACTCAAATTCCATGTATGGGTCCTGAAGATCACGTTTGAAACATTTACAGGACAATGCATCGTGTGAAAGAGTCATCCAGTAAGGATTTACATGAAAAAAATTTCGCCAAGGAAATTTTCATGTTGTCATTAAAATTTATTTGATAAGAGTTATCTGGAGGCAGATACATTGACTCAAATTCCATGTATGGGTCCTGAAGATCACGTTTGAAACATTTACAGGACAATGGATCGTGTGAAAGAGTCATCCAGTAAGGATTTACATGAAAAAAAGTTTCGCCAAGGAAATTTTCATGTTGTCATTAAAATTTATTTGATAAGAGTTATATGGAGGCAGATACATTGACTCAAATTCCATGTATGGGTCCTGAAGATCACCTTTGAAACATTTACAGGACAATGGATCGTGTGAAAGAGTCATCCAGTAAGGATTTACATGAAAAAAAGTTTCGCCAAGGAAATTTTCATGTTGTCATTAAAATTTATTTGATAAGAGTTGTATGGAGGCAGATACATTGACTCAAATTCCATGTATGGGTCCTGAAGATCACGTTTGAAACATTTACAGGACAATGGATCGTGTGAAAGAGTCATCCAGTAAGGATTTACATGAAAAAAAGTTTCGCCAAGGAAATTTTCATGTTTTCATTAAAATTTATTTGATAAGAGTTATATGGAGGCAGATACATTGACTCAAATTCCATGTATGGGTCCTGAAGATCACGTTTGAAACATTTACAGGACAATGGATCGTGTGAAAGAGTCATCCAGTAAGGATTTAGATGAAAAAAAGTTTCGCCAAGGAAATTTTCATGTTGTCATTAAAATTTATTTGATAAGAGTTATATGGAGGCAGATACATTGACTCAAATTCCATGTATGGGTCCTGAAGATCACGTTTGAAACATTTACAGGACAATGGATCGTGTGAAAGAGTCATCCAGTAAGGATTTACATGAAAAAAATTTCGCCAAGGAAATTTTCATGTTGTCATTAAAATTTATTTGATAAGAGTTATATGGAGGCAGATACATTGACTCAAATTCCATGTATGGGTCCTGAAGATTACGTTTGAAACATTTACAGGACAATGGATCGTGTGAAAGAGCCATCCAGTAAGGATTTACATGAAAAAAAGTTTCGCCAAGGAAATTTTCATGTTGTCATTAAAATTTATTTGATAAGAGTTATATGGAGGCAGATACATTGACTCAAATTCCATGTATGGGTCCTGAAGATCACGTTTGAAACATTTACAGGACAATGGATCGTGTGAAAGAGTCATCCAGTAAGGATTTACATGAAAAAAAGTTTCGCCAAGGAAATTTTCATGTTGTCATTCAAATTTATTTGATAAGAGTTATCTGGAGGCAGATACATTGACTCAAATTCCATGTATGGGTCCTGAAGATCACGTTTGAAACATTTACAGGACAATGGATCGTGTGAAAGAGCCATCCAGTAAGGATTTACATGAAAAAAAGTTTCGCCAAGGAAATTTTCATGTTGTCATTAAAATTTATTTGATAAGAGTTATATGGAGGCAGATACATTGACTCAAATTCCATGTATGGGTCCTGAAGATCACGTTTGAAATATTTACAGGACAATGGATCGTGTGAAAGAGTCATCCAGTAAGGATTTACATGAAAAAAATTTCGCCAAGGAAATTTTCATGTTGTCATTAAAATTTATTTGATAAGAGTTATCTGGAGGCAGATACATTGACTCAAATTCCATGTATGGGTCCTGAAGATCACGTTTGAAACATTTACAGGACAAATTTGGATCATGTGAAAGAGCCATCCAGTAAGGATTTACATGAAAAAATAATTCGCCATGGAAATTTTCTCGTTGTCATTAAAATTCATTTGATAAGAGTTATATGGGGGCAGATACAATGACTCAAATTCCATGTATGGGTCCTGAAGATAACGTTTGAAACAGTTACAGGACAATGGATCGTGCGAAAGAGTCATCCAGTAAGGATTTACATGAAAAAAATTTCGCCAAGGAAATTTTCATGTTGCCATTAAAATTTATTTGATAAGAGTTATATGGAGGCAGATACATTGACTCAAATTCCATGTATGAGTCCTGAAGATCACGTTTGAAATATTTACAGGACAATGGATCGTGTGAAAGAGTCATCCAGTAAGGATTTACATGAAAAAAATTTCGCCAAGGAAATTTTCATGTTGTCATTAAAATTTATTTGATAAGAGTTATATGGAGGCAGATACATTGACTCAAATTCCATGTATGGGTCCTGAAGATCACGTTTGAAACATTTACAGGACAATGGATCGTGTGAAAGAGTCATCCAGTAAGGATTTACATGAAAAAAATTTCGCCAAGGAAATTTTCATGTTGTCATTAAAATTTATTTGATAAGAGTTATATGGAGGCAGATACATTGACTCAAATTCCATGTATGGGTCCTGAAGATCACGTTTGAAACATTTACAGGACAATGGATCATGTGAAAGAGCCATCCAGTAAGGATTTACATGAAAAAAATTTCGCCTAGGAAATTTTCATGTTGTCATTAAAATTTATTTGATAAGAGTTATATGGAGGCAGATACATTGACTCAAATTCCATGTATGGGTCCTGAAGATCACGTTTGAAACATTTACAGGACAAATTTGGATCATGTGAAAGAGCCATCCAGTAAGGATTTACATGAAAAAATAATTCGCCATGGAAATTTTCTCGTTGTCATTAAAATTCATTTGATAAGAGTTATATGGGGGCAGATACAATGACTCAAATTCCATGTATGGGTCCTGAAGATAACGTTTGAAACATTTACAGGACAATGGATCGTGCGAAAGAGTCATCCAGTAAGGATTTACATGAAAAAAATTTCGCCAAGGAAATTTTCATGTTGCCATTAAAATTTATTTGATAAGAGTTATATGGAGGCAGATACATTGACTCAAATTCCATGTATGGGTCCTGAAGATCACGTTTGAAATATTTACAGGACAATGGATCGTGTGAAAGAGTCATCCAGTAAGGATTTACATGAAAAAAATTTCGCCAAGGAAATTTTCATGTTGTCATTAAAATTTATTTGATAAGAGTTATATGGAGGCAGATACATTGACTCAAATTCCATGTATGGGTCCTGAAGATCACGTTTGAAACATTTACAGGACAATGGATCGTGTGAAAGAGTCATCCAGTAAGGATTTACATGAAAAAAATTTCGCCAAGGAAATTTTCATGTTGTCATTAAAATTTATTTGATAAGAGTTATATGGAGGCAGATACATTGACTCAAATTCCATGTATGGGTCCTGAAGATCACGTTTGAAACATTTACAGGACAATGGATCGTGTGAAAGAGCCATCCAGTAAGGATTTACATGAAAAAAAGTTTCGCCAAGGAAATTTTCATGTTGTCATTAAAATTTATTTGATAAGAGTTATATGGAGGCAGATACATTGACTCAAATTCCATGTATGGGTCCTGAAGATCACGTTTGAAACATTTACAGGACAATGGATCATGTGAAAGAGCCATCCAGTAAGGATTTACATGAAAAAAATTTCGCCTAGGAAATTTTCATGTTGTCATTAAAATTTATTTGATAAGAGTTATATGGAGGCAGATACTTTGAATCAAATTCCATGTATGGGTCCTGAAGATCACGTTTGAAACATTTACAGGACAATGGATCGTGTGAAAGAGTCATCCAGTAAGGATTTACATGAAAAAAAGTTTCGCCAAGGAAATTTTCATGTTGTCATTAAAATTTATTTGATAAGAGTTATATGGAGGCAGATACATTGACTCAAATTCCATGTATGGGTCCTGAAGATCACGTTTGAAACATTTACAGGACAATGGATCGTGTGAAAGAGTCATCCAGTAAGGATTTACATGAAAAAAATTTCGCCAAGGAAATTTTCATGTTGTCATTAAAATTTATTTGATAAGAGTTATCTGGAGGCAGATACATTGACTCAAATTCCATGTATGGGTCCTGAAGATCACGTTTGAAACATTTACAGGACAATGGATCGTGTGAAAGAGTCATCCAGTAAGGATTTACATGAAAAAAAGTTTCGCCAAGGAAATTTTCATGTTGTCATTAAAATTTATTTGATAAGAGATATATGGAGGCAGATACATTGACTCAAATTCCATGTATGGGTCCTGAAGATCACGTTTGAAATATTTACAGGACAATGGATCGTGTGAAAGAGTCATCCAGTAAGGATTTACATGAAAAAAATTTCGCCAAGGAAATTTTCATGTTGTCATTAAAATTTATTTGATAAGAGTTATATGGAGGCAGATACATTGACTCAAATTCCATGTATGGGTCCTGAAGATCACGTTTGAAACATTTACAGGACAATGGATCGTGTGAAAGAGTCATCCAGTAAGGATTTACATGAAAAAAAGTTTCGCCAAGGAAATTTTCATGTTGTCATTAAAATTCATTTGATAAGAGTTATATGGAGGCAGATACATTGACTCAAATTCCATGTATGGGTCCTGAAGATCACGTTTGAAACATTTACAGGACAAATTTGGATCATGTGAAAGAGCCATCCAGTAAGGATTTACATGAAAAAAAGTTTCGCCAAGGAAATTTTCATGTTGTCATTAAAATTTATTTGATAAGAGTTATATGGAGGCAGATACATTGACTCAAATTCCATGTATGGGTCCTGAAGATCACGTTTGAAACATTTACAGGACAATGGATCGTGTGAAAGAGTCATCCAGTAAGGATTTACATGAAAAAAATTTCGCCAAGGAAATTTTCATGTTGTCATTAAAATTTATTTGATAAGAGTTATATGGAGGCAGATACATTGACTCAAATTCCATGTATGGGTCCTGAAGATCACGTTTGAAACATTTACAGGACAATGGATCGTGTGAAAGAGTCATCCAGTAAGGATTTACATGAAAAAAAGTTTCGCCAAGGAAATTTTCATGTTTTCATTAAAATTTATTTGATAATAGTTATATGGAGGCAGATACATTGACTCAAATTCCATGTATGGGTCCTGAAGATCACGTTTGAAACATTTACAGGACAATGGATCGTGTGAAAGAGTCATCCAGTAAGGATTTACATGAAAAAAAGTTTCGCCAAGGAAATTTTCATGTTGTCATTAAAATTTATTTGATAAGAGTTATATGGAGGCAGATACATTGACTCAAATTCCATGTATGGGTCCTGAAGATCACGTTTGAAACATTTACAGGACAATGGATCGTGTGAAAGAGTCATCCAGTAAGGATTTACATGAAAAAAATTTCGCCAAGGAAATTTTCATGTTGTCATTAAAATTTATTTGATAAGAGTTATATGGAGGCAGATACATTGACTCAAATTCCATGTATGGGTCCTGAAGATCACGTTTGAAACATTTACAGGACAATGGATCGTGTGAAAGAGTCATCCAGTAAGGATTTAGATGAAAAAAAGTTTCGCCAAGGAAATTTTCATGTTTTCATTAAAATTTATTTGATAAGAGTTATATGGAGGCAGATACATTGACTCAAATTCCATGTATGGGTCCTGAAGATCACGTTTGAAACATTTTCAGGACAATGGATCGTGTGAAAGAGTCATCCAGTAAGGATTTACATGAAAAAAAGTTTCGCCAAGGAAATTTTCATGTTGTCATTAAAATTTATTTGATAAGAGTTATATGGAGGCAGATACATTGACTCAAATTCCATGTATGGGTCCTGAAGATCACGTTTGAAACATTTACAGGACAATGGATCGTGTGAAAGAGTCATCCAGTAAGGATTTACATGAAAAAAATTTCGCCAAGGAAATTTTCATGTTGTCATTAAAATTTATTTGATAAGAGTTATCTGGAGGCAGATACATTGACTCAAATTCCATGTATGGGTCCTGAAGATCACGTTTGAAACATTTACAGGACAATGGATCGTGTGAGAGAGTCATCCAGTAAGGATTTACATGAAAAAAAGTTTCGCCAAGGAAATTTTCATGTTGTCATTAAAATTTATTTGATAAGAGTTATATGGAGGCAGATACATTGACTCAAATTCCATGTATGGGTCCTGAAGATCACCTTTGAAACATTTACAGGACAATGGATCGTGTGAAAGAGTCATCCAGTAAGGATTTACATGAAAAAAAGTTTCGCCAAGGAAATTTTCATGTTGTCATTAAAATTTATTTGATAAGAGTTGTATGGAGGCAGATACATTGACTCAAATTCCATGTATGGGTCCTGAAGATCACGTTTGAAATATTTACAGGACAATGGATCGTGTGAAAGAGTCATCCAGTAAGGATTTACATGAAAAAAAGTTTCGCCAAGGAAATTTTCATGTTTTCATTAAAATTTATTTGATAAGAGTTATATGGAGGCAGATACATTGACTCAAATTCCATGTATGGGTCCTGAAGATCACGTTTGAAACATTTACAGGACAATGGATCGTGTGAAAGAGTCATCCAGTAAGGATTTAGATGAAAAAAAGTTTCGCCAAGGAAATTTTCATGTTGTCATTAAAATTTATTTGATAAGAGTTATATGGAGGCAGATACATTGACTCAAATTCCATGTATGGGTCCTGAAGATCACGTTTGAAACATTTACAGGACAATGGATCGTGTGAAAGAGTCATCCAGTAAGGATTTACATGAAAAAAATTTCGCCAAGGAAATTTTCATGTTGTCATTAAAATTTATTTGATAAGAGTTATATGGAGGCAGATACATTGACTCAAATTCCATGTATGGGTCCTGAAGATCACGTTTGAAACATTTACAGGACAATGGATCGTGTGAAAGAGCCATCCAGTAAGGATTTACATGAAAAAAAGTTTCGCCAAGGAAATTTTCATGTTGTCATTAAAATTTATTTGATAAGAGTTATATGGAGGCAGATACATTGACTCAAATTCCATGTATGGGTCCTGAAGATCACGTTTGAAACATTTACAGGACAATGGATCGTGTGAAAGAGTCATCCAGTAAGGATTTACATGAAAAAAAGTTTCGCCAAGGAAATTTTCATGTTGTCATTAAAATTTATTTGATAAGAGTTATCTGGAGGCAGATACATTGACTCAAATTCCATGTATGGGTCCTGAAGATCACGTTTGAAACATTTACAGGACAATGGATCGTGTGAAAGAGCCATCCAGTAAGGATTTACATGAAAAAAAGTTTCGCCAAGGAAATTTTCATGTTGTCATTAAAATTTATTTGATAAGAGTTATATGGAGGCAGATACATTGACTCAAATTCCATGTATGGGTCCTGAAGATCACGTTTGAAATATTTACAGGACAATGGATCGTGTGAAAGAGTCATCCAGTAAGGATTTACATGAAAAAAATTTCGCCAAGGAAATTTTCATGTTTTCATTAAAATTTATTTGATAAGAGTTATCTGGAGGCAGATACATTGACTCAAATTCCATGTATGGGTCCTGAAGATCACGTTTGAAACATTTACAGGACAAATTTGGATCATGTGAAAGAGCCATCCAGTAAGGATTTACATGAAAAAATAATTCGCCATGGAAATTTTCTCGTTGTCATTAAAATTCATTTGATAAGAGTTATATGGAGGCAGATACATTGACTCAAATTCCATGTATGGGTCCTGAAGATCACCTTTGAAACATTTACAGGACAATGGATCGTGTGAAAGAGTCATCCAGTAAGGATTTACATGAAAAAAATTTCGCCAAGGAAATTTTCATGTTGTCATTAAAATTTATTTGATAAGAGTTATCTGGAGGCAGATACATTGACTCAAATTCCATGTATGGGTCCTGAAGATCACGTTTGAAACATTTACAGGACAATGGATCGTGTGAAAGAGTCATCCAGTAAGGATTTACATGAAAAAAAGTTTCGCCAAGGAAATTTTCATGTTGTCATTAAAATTTATTTGATAAGAGTTATATGGAGGCAGATACATTGACTCAAATTCCATGTATGGGTCCTGAAGATCACCTTTGAAACATTTACAGGACAATGGATCGTGTGAAAGAGTCATCCAGTAAGGATTTACATGAAAAAAAGTTTCGCCAAGGAAATTTTCATGTTGTCATTAAAATTTATTTGATAAGAGTTGTATGGAGGCAGATACATTGACTCAAATTCCATGTATGGGTCCTGAAGATCACGTTTGAAACATTTACAGGACAATGGATCGTGTGAAAGAGTCATCCAGTAAGGATTTACATGAAAAAAAGTTTCGCCAAGGAAATTTTCATGTTTTCATTAAAATTTATTTGATAAGAGTTATATGGAGGCAGATACATTGACTCAAATTCCATGTATGGGTCCTGAAGATTACGTTTGAAACATTTACAGGACAATGGATCGTGTGAAAGAGTCATCCAGTAAAGATTTAGATGAAAAAAAGTTTCGCCAAGGAAATTTTCATGTTGTCATTAAAATTTATTTGATAAGAGTTATATGGAGGCAGATACATTGACTCAAATTCCATGTATGGGTCCTGAAGATCACGTTTGAAACATTTACAGGACAATGGATCGTGTGAAAGAGTCATCCAGTAAGGATTTACATGAAAAAAATTTCGCCAAGGAAATTTTCATGTTGTCATTAAAATTTATTTGATAAGAGTTATATGGAGGCAGATACATTGACTCAAATTCCATGTATGGGTCCTGAAGATCACGTTTGAAACATTTACAGGACAATGGATCGTGTGAAAGAGCCATCCAGTAAGGATTTACATGAAAAAAAGTTTCGCCAAGGAAATTTTCATGTTGTCATTAAAATTTATTTGATAAGAGTTATATGGAGGCAGATACATTGACTCAAATTCCATGTATGGGTCCTGAAGATCACGTTTGAAACATTTACAGGACAATGGATCGTGTGAAAGAGTCATCCAGTAAGGATTTACATGAAAAAAAGTTTCGCCAAGGAAATTTTCATGTTGTCATTAAAATTTATTTGATAAGAGTTATCTGGAGGCAGATACATTGACTCAAATTCCATGTATGGGTCCTGAAGATCACGTTTGAAACATTTACAGGACAATGGATCGTGTGAAAGAGCCATCCAGTAAGGATTTACATGAAAAAAAGTTTCGCCAAGGAAATTTTCATGTTGTCATTAAAATTTATTTGATAAGAGTTATATGGAGGCAGATACATTGACTCAAATTCCATGTATGGGTCCTGAAGATCACGTTTGAAATATTTACAGGACAATGGATCGTGTGAAAGAGTCATCCAGTAAGGATTTACATGAAAAAAATTTCGCCAAGGAAATTTTCATGTTGTCATTAAAATTTATTTGATAAGAGTTATCTGGAGGCAGATACATTGACTCAAATTCCATGTATGGGTCCTGAAGATCACGTTTGAAACATTTACAGGACAAATTTGGATCATGTGAAAGAGCCATCCAGTAAGGATTTACATGAAAAAATAATTCGCCATGGAAATTTTCTCGTTGTCATTAAAATTCATTTGATAAGAGTTATATGGGGGCAGATACAATGACTCAAATTCCATGTATGGGTCCGGAAGATAACGTTTGAAACATTTACAGGACAATGGATCGTGCGAAAGAGTCATCCAGTAAGGATTTACATGAAAAAAATTTCGCCAAGGAAATTTTCATGTTGCCATTAAAATTTATTTGATAAGAGTTATATGGAGGCAGATACATTGACTCAAATTCCATGTATGGGTCCTGAAGATCACGTTTGAAATATTTACAGGACAATGGATCGTGTGAAAGAGTCATCCAGTAAGGATTTACATGAAAAAAATTTCGCCAAGGAAATTTTCATGTTGTCATTAAAATTTATTTGATAAAAGTTATATGGAGGCAGATACATTGACTCAAATTCCATGTATGGGTCCTAAAGATCACGTTTGAAACATTTACAGGACAATGGATCGTGTGAAAGAGTCATCCAGTAAGGATTTACATGAAAAAAATTTCGCCAAGGAAATTTTCATGTTGTCATTAAAATTTATTTGATAAGAGTTATATGGAGGCAGATACATTGACTCAAATTCCATGTATGGGTCCTGAAGATCACGTTTGAAACATTTACAGGACAATGGATCATGTGAAAGAGCCATCCAGTAAGGATTTACATGAAAAAAATTTCGCCTAGGAAATTTTCATGTTGTCATTAAAATTTATTTGATAAGAGTTATATGGAGGCAGATACATTGACTCAAATTCCATGTATGGGTCCTGAAGATCACGTTTGAAACATTTACAGGACAATGGATCGTGTGAAAGAGTCATCCAGTAAGGATTTACATGAAAAAAAGTTTCGCCAAGGAAATTTTCATGTTGTCATTAAAATTTATTTGATAAGAGTTATATGGAGGCAGATACATTGACTCAAATTCCATGTATGGGTCCTGAAGATCACGTTTGAAACATTTACAGGACAATGGATCGTGTGAAAGAGTCATCCAGTAAGAATTTACATGAAAAAAATTTCGCCAAGGAAATTTTCATGTTGTCATTAAAATTTATTTGATAAGAGTTATCTGGAGGCAGATACATTGACTCAAATTCCATGTATGGGTCCTGAAGATCACGTTTGAAACATTTACAGGACAATGGATCGTGTGAAAGAGTCATCCAGTAAGGATTTACATGAAAAAAAGTTTCGCCAAGGAAATTTTCATGTTGTCATTAAAATTTATTTGATAAGAGTTATATGGAGGCAGATACATTGACTCAAATTCCATGTATGGGTCCTGAAGATCACGTTTGAAACATTTACAGGACAATGGATCGTGTGAAAGAGTCATCCAGTAAGGATTTACATGAAAAAAATTTCGCCAAGGAAATTTTCATGTTGTCATTAAAATTTATTTGATAAGAGTTATATGGAGGCAGATACATTGACTCAAATTCCATGTATGGGTCCTGAAGATCACGTTTGAAACATTTACAGGACAATGGATCGTGTGAAAGAGCCATCCAGTAAGGATTTACATGAAAAAAAGTTTCGCCAAGGAAATTTTCATGTTGTCATTAAAATTTATTTGATAAGAGTTATATGGAGGCAGATACATTGACTCAAATTCCATGTATGGGTCCTGAAGATCACGTTTGAAATATTTACAGGACAATGGATCGTGTGAAAGAGTCATCCAGTAAGGATTTACATGAAAAAAATTTCGCCAAGGAAATTTTCATGTTGTCATTAAAATTTATTTGATAAGAGTTATATGGAGGCAGATACATTGACTCAAATTCCATGTATGGGTCCTGAAGATCACGTTTGAAACATTTACAGGACAATGGATCGTGTGAAAGAGCCATCCAGTAAGGATTTACATGAAAAAATAATTCGCCATGGAAATTTTCTCGTTGTCATTAAAATTCATTTGATAAGAGTTATATGGGGGCAGATACAATGACTCAAATTCCATGTATGGGTCCTGAAGATCACGTTTGAAACATTTACAGGACAATGGATCGTGCGAAAGAGTCATCCAGTAAGGATTTACATGAAAAAAATTTCGCCAAGGAAATTTTCATGTTGTCATTAAAATTTATTTGATAAGAGTTATATGGAGGCAGATACATTGACTCAAATTCCATGTATGGGTCCTGAAGATCACGTTTGAAATATTTACAGGACAATGGATCGTGTGAAAGAGTCATCCAGTAAGGATTTACATGAAAAAATTTCGCCAAGGAAATTTTCATGTTGTCATTAAAATTTATTTGATAAGAGTTATATGGAGGCAGATACATTGACTCAAATTCCATGTATGGGTCCTGAAGATCACGTTTGAAACATTTACAGGACAATGGATCGTGTGAAAGAGTCATCCAGTAAGGATTTACATGAAAAAATAATTCGCCTTGGAAATTTTCTCGTTGTCATTAAAATTTATTTGATAAGAGTTATCTGGAGGCAGATACATTGACTCAAATTCCATGTATGGGTCCTGAAGATCACGTTTGAAATATTTACAGGACAATGGATCGTGTGAAAGAGTCATCCAGTAAGGATTTACATGAAAAAAAGTTTCGCCAAGGAAATTTTCATGTTGTCATTAAAATTTATTTGATAAGAGTTATATGGAGGCAGATACATTGACTCAAATTCCATGTATGGGTCCTGAAGATCACGTTTGAAACATTTACAGGACAATGGATCGTGTGAAAGAGTCATCCAGTAAGGATTTACATGAAAAAAAGTTTCGCCAAGGAAATTTTCATGTTTTCATTAGAATTAATTTGATAAGAGTTATATGGAGGCAGATACATTGACTCAAATTCCATGTATGGGTCCTGAAGATCACGTTTGAAACATTTACAGGACAATGGATCGTGTGAAAGAGTCATCCAGTAAGGATTTACATGAAAAAAAGTTTCGCCAAGGAAATTTTCATGTTGTCATTAAAATTTATTTGATAAGAGTTATATGGAGGCAGATACATTGACTCAAATTCCATGTATGGGTCCTGAAGATCACGTTTGAAACATTTACAGGACAATGGATCGTGTGAAAGAGTCATCCAGTAAGGATTTACATGAAAAAAAGTTTCGCCAAGGAAATTTTCATGTTGTCATTAAAATTTATTTGATAAGAGTTATATGGAGGCAGATACATTGACTCAAATTCCATGTATGGGTCCTGAAGATCACGTTTGAAACATTTACAGGACAATGGATCGTGTGAAAGAGCCATGCAGTAAGGATTTACATGAAAAAAATTTCGCCAAGGAAATTTTCATGTTGTCATTAAAATTTATTTGATAAGAGTTATATGGAGGCAGATACATTGACTCAAATTCCATGTATGGGTCCTGAAGATCACGTTTGAAATATTTACAGGACAATGGATCGTGTGAAAGAGTCATCCAGTAAGGATTTACATGAAAAAAATTTCGCCAAGGAAATTTTCATGTTGTCATTAAAATTTATTTGATAAGAATTATCTGGAGGCAGATACATTGACTCAAATTCCATGTATGGGTCCTGAAGATCACGTTTGAAACATTTACAGGACAATGGATCGTGTGAAAGAGCCATCCAGTAAGGATTTACATGAAAAAAAGTTTCGCCAAGGAAATTTTCATGTTGTCATTAAAATTTATTTGATAAGAGTTATATGGAGGCAGATACATTGACTCAAATTCCATGTATGGGTCCTGAAGATCACGTTTGAAATATTTACAGGACAATGGATCATGTGAAAGAGCCATCCAGTAAGGATTTACATGAAAAAATAATTCGCCATGGAAATTTTCTCGTTGTCATTAAAATTCATTTGATAAGAGTTATATGGGGGCAGATACAATGACTCAAATTCCATGTATGGGTCCTGAAGATCACGTTTGAAACATTTACAGGACAATGGATCGTGCGAAAGAGTCATCCAGTAAGGATTTACATGAAAAAAATTTCGCCAAGGAAATTTTCATGTTGTCATTAAAATTTATTTGATAAGAGTTATATGGAGGCAGATACATTGACTCAAATTCCATGTATGGGTCCTGAAGATCACGTTTAAAATATTTACAGGACAATGGATCGTGTGAAAGAGTCATCCAGTAAGGATTTACATGAAAAAAATTTCGCCAAGGAAATTTTCATGTTGTCATTAAAATTTATTTGATAAGAGTTATATGGAGGCAGATACATTGACTCAAATTCCATGTATGGGTCCTGAAGATCACGTTTGAAACATTTACAGGACAATTGATCGTGTGAAAGAGTCATCCAGTAAGGATTTACATGAAAAAAAGTTTCGCCAAGGAAATTTTCATGTTTTCATTAAAATTAATTTGATAAGAGTTATATGGAGGCAGATACATTGACTCAAATTCCATGTATGGGTCCTGAAGATCACGTTTGAAACATTTACAGGACAATGGATCGTGTGAAAGAGTCATCCAGTAAGGATTTACGTAAAAAAAGTTTCGCCAAGGAAATTTTCATGTTGTCATTAAAATTTATTTGATAAGAGTTATATGGAGGCAGATACATTGACTCAAATTCCATGTATGGGTCCTGAAGATCACGTTTGAAACATTTACAGGACAATGGATCGTGTGAAAGAGTCATCCAGTAAGGATTTACATGAAAAAAAGTTTCGCCAAGGAAATTTTCATGTTGTCATTAAAATTTATTTGATAAGAGTTATCTGGAGGCAGATACATTGACTCAAATTCCATGTATGGGTCCTGAAGATCACGTTTGAAACATTTACAGGACAATGGATCGTATGAAAGAGTCATCCAGTAAGGATTTACATGAAAAAAGTTTCGCCAAGGAAATTTTCATGTTGTCATTAAAATTTATTTGATAAGAGTTATATGGAGGCAGATACATTGACTCAAATTCCATGTATGGGTCCTGAAGATCACGTTTGAAACATTTACAGGACAATGGATCGTGTGAAAGAGTCATCCAGTAAGGATTTACATGAAAAAAAGTTTCGCCAAGGAAATTTTCATGTTGTCATTAAAATTTATTTGATAAGAGTTATATGGAGGCAGATACATTGACTCAAATTCCATGTATGGGTCCTGAAGATCACGTTTGAAATATTTACAGGACAATGGATCATGTGAAAGAGCCATCCAGTAAGTATTTACATGAAAAAATAATTCGCCATGGAAATTTTCTCGTTGTCATTAAAATTCATTTGATAAGAGTTATATGGGGGCAGATACAATGACTCAAATTCCATGTATGGGTCCTGAAGATCACGTTTGAAACATTTACAGGACAATGGATCGTGCGAAAGAGTCATCCAGTAAGGATTTACATGAAAAAAATTTCGCCAAGGAAATTTTCATGTTGTCATTAAAATTTATTTGATAAGAGTTATATGGAGGCAGATACATTGACTCAAATTCCATGTATGGGTCCTGAAGATCACGTTTAAAATATTTACAGGACAATGGATCGTGTGAAAGAGTCATCCAGTAAGGATTTACATGAAAAAAATTTCGCCAAGGAAATTTTCATGTTGTCATTAAAATTTATTTGATAAGAGTTATATGGAGGCAGATACATTGACTCAAATTCCATGTATGGGTCCTGAAGATCACGTTTGAAACATTTACAGGACAATGGATCGTGTGAAAGAGTCATCCAGTAAGGATTTACATGAAAAAAATTTCGCCAAGGAAATTTTCATGTTGTCATTAAAATTTATTTGATAAGAGTTATATGGAGGCAGATACATTGACTCAAATTCCATGTATGGGTCCTGAAGATCACGTTTGAAACATTTACAGGACAATGGATCATGTGAAAGAGCCATCCAGTAAGGATTTACATGAAAAAAATTTCGCCAAGGAAATTTTCATGTTGTCATTAAAATTTATTTGATAAGAGTTATATGGAGGCAGATACATTGACTCAAATTCCATGTATGGGTCCTGAAGATCACGTTTGAAATATTTACAGGACAATGGATCGTGTGAAAGAGTCATCCAGTAAGGATTTACATGAAAAAAATTTCGCCAAGGAAATTTTCATGTTGTCATTAAAATTTATTTGATAAGAGTTATCTGGAGGCAGATACATTGACTCAAATTCCATGTATGGATCCTGAAGATCACGTTTGAAACATTTACAGGACAATGGATCATGTGAAAGAGCCATCCAGTAAGGATTTACATGAAAAAATAATTCGCCATGGAAATTTTCTCGTTGTCATTAAAATTCATTTGATAAGAGTTATATGGGGGCAGATACAATGACTCAAATTCCATGTATGGGTCCTGAAGATCACGTTTGAAACATTTACAGGACAATGGATCGTGCGAAAGAGTCATCCAGTAAGGATTTACATGAAAAAAATTTCGCCAAGGAAATTTTCATGTTGTCATTAAAATTTATTTGATAAGAGTTATATGGAGGCAGATACATTGACTCAAATTCCATGTATGGGTCCTGAAGATCACGTTTGAAACATTTACAGGACAATGGATCGTGTGAAAGAGTCATCCAGTAAGGATTTACATGAAAAAAATTTCGCCAAGGAAATTTTCATGTTGTCATTAAAATTTATTTGATAAGAGTTATATGGAGGCAGATACATTGACTCAAATTCCATGTATGGGTCCTGAAGATCACGTTTGAAACATTTACAGGACAATGGATCGTGTCAAAGAGCCATCCAGTAAGGATTTACATGAAAAAAAGTTTCGCCAAGGAAATTTTCATGTTGTCATTAAAATTTATTTGATAAGAGTTATATGGAGGCAGATACATTGACTCAAATTCCATGTATGGGTCCTGAAGATCACGTTTGAAATATTTACAGGACAATGGATCGTGTGAAAGAGTCATCCAGTAAGGATTTACATGAAAAAAAGTTTCGCCAAGGAAATTTTCATGTTGTCATTAAAATTTATTTGATAAGAGTTATCTGGAGGCAGATACATTGACTCAAATTCCATGTATGGGTCCTGAAGATCACGTTTGAAACATTTACAGGACAATGGATCGTGTGAAAGAGTCATCCAGTAAGGATTTACATGAAAAAAGTTTCGCCAAGGAAATTTTCATGTTGTCATTAAAATTTATTTGATAAGAGTTATATGGAGGCAGATACATTGACTCAAATTCCATGTATGGGTCCTGAAGATCACGTTTGAAATATTTACAGGACAATGGATCGTGTGAAAGAGTCATCCAGTAAGGATTTACATGAAAAAAATTTCGCCAAGGAAATTTTCATGTTGTCATTAAAATTTATTTGATAAGAGTTATCTGGAGGCAGATACATTGACTCAAATTCCATGTATGGGTCCTGAAGATCACGTTTGAAACATTTACAGGACAATGGATCATGTGAAAGAGTCATCCAGTAAGGATTTACATGAAAAATAATTCGCCAAGGAAATATTCATTTTTTTTTTTTTTCATAAATACGTTTATTTCATAGGCAATATACATAAGTTTTTCTTCGCCGTGGCATCCACAATACATAGTAGTTTAAACCTAATACATTTCGAATATCATATTAGTATGTTGGTACTCATTAGTTAATCTAAACACTGTTTTTATCAAGCGAGTTGCTATTTTAAATTACATTAAATAAAATACATTTATTTTGTACATGATCTTATAACTATTTCAGGATTGTTTGTATCAGTTCACCACTTATATTCAATATCCTATAGTTGGCTATTGGTTGAACTCATGGAAGAGAAAACAGTTTAACATAAAATAAAATTTAAATTGGAACTCCAATGGATTTAATGAAATGATAAAGAAGTTTCATGTATGGAAGGTCACGACAAGCAAGAATGTCGCGAACTGGGACATTGGATAGTCTACCTTGGGTACGCAAGGAATTTATTAGTTGAGATCTGACATCACGAAACTCCACGCATGTCCAAACAACATGGTCAATATCGCGGTAACCTTCGCCGCAAGCACAATGATTAGTCTCGGAAAGTCCAATTCGAAGGAGATGTGCATCTAACGTGTAGTGATTGGACATGAGTCTGGACATCACACGAATGAAATCTCTACTCACATCCAGTCCCCTGAACCATGCCTTTGTCGATATTTTAGGAATAATTGAGTGCATCCACCGACCCAGATCATCTTTATCCCAAGAAGCTTGCCAGCTGGCAAGTGTTCTTTGGCGAGACGCGCTATAGAATTCGTTGAAAGCAATCGGTCTCTCATAAATTTCACCCTCAATAGCACCACGTTTGGCTAAAATATCGGCTCTTTCATTGCCTGGAATGGAGCAATGAGCCGGAACCCAAACTATTGTGATTAGATAATTATTATTCAATATGTCGTTCAGACACTGTTTTATTTTACCCAAGAAAAACGGTTCATTTTTGCCAGCAGCGTTTGAGCGAATGGCTTCAATTGCACTCAGACTATCTGTGAAGAGGAAATAATGGTTTGGAGATAATGTGACGATTACATTCAAGCTATAATGAACTGCTGCTAACTCTGCTATATAAACAGATGCAGGTTCTTGAAGCTTGAATGAGGCCGAAACATTATTGTTGAACATACCAAACCCTGTCGCTTCTTCCATTCGCGATCCGTCCGTGTAAAACATTTTCTCAGAGTTAATATGCCTGAACTTACTTGAAAATATTTTTGGGATTTCCATAGAGCGTAGGTGGTCCGGGATTCCACGCACTTCGCGCTGCATGGATGTGTCGAAAAATAAAGTTGAGTCAGGTACATTTAGGAGGCTGACACGGATAGGAATATATCTTGAAGGGTTGATTTCCTGTGACATATGGTTAAAATATACTGTCATGAATTTTGTTTGAGATCGAAGCTCGACTAGTCGTTCGAAATTATTAATTACCATGGGATTCAGCACATCACATCTTATTAGCAGGCGTGATGAAAGCTCCCAAAATCGATCTTTTAATGGAAGAACTCCCGCCAGAACTTCAAGACTCATTGTATGTGTCGAATGCATGCAGCCTAAAGCAATTCGCAAACAACGGTACTGAATTCGCTCAAGTTTGATAATATGAGAATTTGCAGCGGAACGAAAACAAACGCATCCATATTCCATCACTGAAAGTATCGTTGTCTGATACAATTTTATTAGATCTTGCGGATGAGCACCCCACCAAGACCCTGTTATTGTTCGAAGAAAATTTACTCTTTGTTGGCATTTCGTTATCAGATACCTAATGTGTCCTCCCCACGTGCATTTGGAATCAAACCACACCCCGAGGTATTTGAAAGTCAAAACCTGTTCGATTATTCTTCCCATCATATGAAGCTGAAGTTGCGCGGGATCATGCTTTTTTGAAAAGACGACCAGCTCTGTTTTCTCCGCAGAGAATTCGATACCAAGATGAACAGCCCAAACGGACAATTTATCTAAGGTATCTTGCAATGGTTTTTGCAGATCAATAGCTTTGGATCCAGTAACTGAAACCACGCCATCATCTGCCAATTGTCTTAGTGTACATGGGGTTACTAGACAGCTGTCAATGTCATTCACGTAAAAATTATAGAGGAGCGGACTGAGGCATGAGCCTTGCGGGAGACCCATGTAGCTAATTCTGATTGTTGCCAAATCGCCATGTGAAAAATGCATGCGTTTCTCTGACAAAAGGTTGTGCAAATAATTATTTATAACCGCTGGGAGTCCATGTTGGTGGAGCTTGTCTGAAAGAACATCAATGGAAACTGAATCAAATGCTCCTTTAATGTCTAAAAATACAGATGCCATTTGTTGCTTTTGAGCGAAGGCAATTTGGATGTCAGACGAAAGTAATGCAAGGCAATCATTCGTCCCTTTATTTCTACGGAAGCCAAACTGAGTATCTGACAACAAACCGTTCGTCTCGACCCAAGTGTCGAGACGTCGTAGAATAATTTTTTCGAACAATTTTCTGATGCAGGACAACATCGCAATGGGTCTATATGAGTTGTGATTGGAAGCTGGTTTCCCCGGCTTTTGAATGGCGATAACTTTCACTTGTCTCCAGTCAGGTGGAACAATATTTTGCTCAAGAAACTTGTTGAACAATTCCAACAAACGTCTTTTTGCGAGGTCGGGCAGATTCTTCACCAAGTTGAATTTAATTCTGTCCAATCCAGGAGCGTTATTGTTACAAGACATGAGTGCTATGGAAAATTCCATCATTGAAAAGGGGCTATCAATGGAATCATCATTTGAAGAAGACTCCCTAACAATGCTATGCGTAGGAACGGAATCTGGACAAACTTTCCTCGCAAAATCAAATATCCATCGATTCGAGTACTCCTCACTCTCATTTCCTACGTTACGATTCCTCATTCGTCTGGCCGTATTCCAAAGAGTGCTCATTGAGGTTTCTCTTGACAAACCTTCCACAAAATGTCTCCAATAGCTGCATTTCTTAACCCGAAGTATGTTCTTGTACTTGGTTTCTAAAACCAAGAATTTTTCAAAATTCTGAGGAGTTCCTCCTCCTCGTTTTAAAAACGTCTTGAAAGCATTTTGTTTCGCGTGTTTAGCATCTGAGCACTCTTTGTCCCACCAAGGATTTGGAGGTCTTCTGTTAGACGATGGACCAAGAAATCGTTTGGTTTGGGCTTGTTCTGCGGCCTCCAGAATCGAACAAACGAGGAAGTCATATTCTTCAAGTGGGGGAAGCTCTTCCATTGAAGTTAAGACACTTGAAATATTACTTTGGTATTTAATCCAGTCAATATTTTTTGTCAAATCATATGGAATATTAACTGAATTAGCAATGCCTTTGTTACTGCTAATTGAGATGATGATTGGTAAATGATCGCTACCATGTAAATCAGGAAATACTTTCCAGGTGCAATCTAGTCGAATTGAAGTCGAACAAAGAGATAAATCTAATGCACTTGGACGTGCAGGAGGTCTTGGGATCCGTGTCATGCTACCCATATTTAGTACCGTCATGCTAAAATTGTCGCAAATATTATATATTAGAGATGATCTGCTATCATTGTAAACGGAACCCCACATCATTCCGTGCGAATTGAAATCTCCTAAAATCAAACGTGGAGCAGGAAGGGCTTCGACAATTTCATTAAGCTGTCGTTGTCCAACTTGAGCTCTTGGAGGAATATATACCGAAGCAATGCAAATGTCCTTTCCTTTAATGTTTATTTGACAAGCAACAACTTCTATACTAGAAGTCGAAGGAATGTTTAATCTATAAAAGGAATAACATTTCTTAATTCCTAAAAGCACTCCACCATACGGGGAGTCTCTGTCGAGACGTATAATGTTAAAGTCATTAAAATTTAAGGCTATGTTTGATGTAAGCCATGTTTCGCACAAAGCAAATACATCACATTTTTGACTATGCAACAAAACTTTAAATGAATCAAGTTTTGGCATGATGCTTCGACAATTCCACTGCAGGACAGTGATTGAATCATTTGCGGCGGATGATAAATTATCCATCAAATGATACAAAACCTGAAAGAGCTGGCCATTGAGCTGATAACTGTTTCAAAAAAGTTCTAGCTATTGGAAGGAATGCTGTTATGATGGTCTTTAGAGGTTCAGAAATATTGAATGCAGCGAAAATCCATTCTACAATTTCCGAAAATTTCAGTAATCCTGTTGGTGAATGTGAAATGGAGCCCACTGGATTATTGTCTTTTCTTGAGCTAGTTCCTGGATTGGTTTGTGAATTTGACAAACCAGGAGGCACAGTTTTTGGTTTTAAATTTGGCTTTTTAGCTTTAACACGGGGATCTTTTTTTGAAGGTATAATTTTAGGTGTCTTTTTTGGTATTTTGTGGTTTGTTAATCTCCTCTTAACAGACCCTTGAGGAGTGACAAACGAGGTATCTTCACTATTTCCGTCAGAGTCAGATTCCTCTGGCTCCGCAAGATTTGAAAAACCGTTTTCGGTTTCCAAAGGGGAGACATGTATGACCGTTTTGAGCATTTCTGCATATGTGCGCTTAGACCGTGCTTTTAAAGAAAGCTTCATTTTGTCTTTACGCAGCTTAAATGCAGCGCACACTGAAAGATCATCATGAGGGCTTTCCCCACAATAAACACATTTTTCAACATCTTTATCGCAAAGATTATCCTTATGAGGCCCTTGACATTTGATACATTTGGACTTATTACTACAGTAAGTAGCTGTATGTCCGAATTTTTTACAGTTCGTGCAATTCATAACATGCGGTACGAAAAGCCGAACAGGAAGACGAATTTTATCGATATAGACATGGCTAGGCAATGCAGATCCGGCAAATGTTACGCGAAACGAATCTGAGGGACGATAAGACTTTTTTCCATCGACAATAGATGCTGAGTACAATTGTTTGCACTCGAGTATCTTAACTCCCTCAAGCATGGAGTTTTTAAAACGGCCAACTCCATTTTTAAGTAAATCATCTGCTGTCAGACTTGCTTCAGTCACAACACCGTCAATTTCTACCTCCTTCGATGGAATGTAAACTCGATATTCAATAGCAAATAATTTACAGGTTACAATATCGTTTGCCTGTTTCAAGTCGTTAACTACAACTCGAATTTTATCTCTATTAACCTTACAGATTTCTTTAACTTCAGAGAAATGTGATGTCAAATCCTTTGTAATTTGCATCAAGTTTAAAATCTTTTCTTTTTTTCGAAGATAGACTATCCATGGCCCAGTGGTACCCTGTGGATAATGTTTAGCCCTCGGAGTATTTAAACTTTTACTAGTATCCGGAATCGGATTCGGATGATCTTCCATGAGATCATCCATTACATTAAATTTTTTTTTGTAAATTAATAATACCAAAATAAAAACTTATGTTTAGTAAAATTTCAGATATAAGAAATAAAAAATAAATTAAATTAAATCTACCTTGTAGCTGATGTCTCTGTTCCTTTATCGTGAAGAACGACGTGAAGCTCTTCCAACGATTTCCAATTGGCAGTCTTTTGCTGTTTCCAATTGGCAGTCTTCTGTCGTTTACTGCTATCTCAGTTGCTCTGCCGTCGTTGTGAACACCACTGCACTTGCTGTACCTGACCCCAGGTACAGTGCTTTTGCTCTTGGTGGCGATCAAATGCGATGCTTGCAGTGTAGCACCTCGCGATATATGCCGTCTCTTTTGATCCTACGCAGCGTACAAATTCTGGTACCTGGTAGATCAGCACTGGGTTGCTTTAGCACCTCTGTGCCTTTGCACCCCTTCGTCTTCGCACCTTTATGCGATGGCACCTCTGTGACTCGTCACTTCTATGCTCTCGCACCTCTGTGTCTCTACACCTCTGTGCGTATGAACGGGATGGCCTTCGTTGCTAGCTTTCCAGTCGGGAAACGCCCCGAATATTGCGTTTGCTATGGGCAGTTTAACTACCTGAAGCTTAGAATTGTCTCGGTAGCAGCCGTTAACTCACGAGCCAGTACAATCGAAACACAACCTCTTCGCTTGAATTTTTTTTACTGAATGAAGGAAATATTCATGTTGTCATTAAAATTCATTTGATAAGAGTTATATGGAGGCAGATACATTGACTCAAATTCCATGTATGGGTCCTGAAGATCACGTTTGAAATATTTACAGGACAATGGATCGTGTGAAAGAGTCATCCAGTAAGGATTTACATGAAAAAAATTTCGCCAAGGAAATTTTCATGTTGTCATTAAAATTTATTTGATAAGAGTTATATGGAGGTAGATACATTGACTCAAATTCCATGTATGGGTCCTGAAGATCACGTTTGAAACATTTACAGGACAATGGATCGTGTGAAAGAGTCATCCAGTAAGGATTTAAATGAAAAAAATTTCGCCAAGGAAATTTTCATGTTGTCATTAAAATTTATTTGATAAGAGTTATATGGAGGCAGATACAATGACTCATATTCCATGTATGGGTCCTGAAGATCACGTTTGAAACATTTACAGGACAATGGATCGTGTGAAAGAGTCATCCAGTAAGGATTTACATGAAAAAAATTTCGCCAAGGAAATTTTCATGTTGTCATTAAAATTGATTTGATAAGAGTTATATGGAGGCAGATACATTGACTCAAATTCCATGTATGGGTCCTGAAGATCACGTTTGAAATATTTACAGGACAATGGATCGTGTGAAAGAGTCATCCAGTAAGGATTTACATGAAAAAAATTTCGCCAAGGAAATTTTCATGTTGTCATTAAAATTTATTTGATAAGAGTTATCTGGAGGCAGATACATTGACTCAAATTCCATGTATGGGTCCTGAAGATCACGTTTGAAACATTTACAGGACAATGGATCGTGTGAAAGAGTCATCCAGTAAGGATTTACATGAAAAAAATTTCGCCAAGGAAATTTTCATGTTGTCATTAAAATTTATTTGATAAGAGTTATATGGAGGCAGATACATTGACTCAAATTCCATGTATGGGTCCTGAAGATCACGTTTGAAACATTTACAGGACAATGGATCGTGTGAAAGAGTCATCCAGTAAGGATTTACATGAAAAAAATTTCGCCAAGGAAATTTTCATGTTGTCATTAAAATTTATTTGATAAGAGTTATATGGAGGCAGATACATTGACTCAAATTCCATGTATGGGTCCTGAAGATCACGTTTGAAACATTTACAGGACAATGGATCATGTGAAAGAGCCATCCAGTAAGGATTTACATGAAAAAAATTTCGCCAAGGAAATTTTCATGTTGTCATTAAAATTTATTTGATAAGAGTTATATGGAGGCAGATACATTGACTCAAATTCCATGTATGGGTCCTGAAGATCACGTTTGAAACATTTACAGGACAATGGATCGTGTGAAAGAGTCATCCAGTAAGGATTTACATGAAAAAAAGTTTCGCCAAGGAAATTTTCATGTTGTCATTAAAATTTATTTGATAAGAGTTATATGGAGGCAGATACATTGACTCAAATTCCATGTATGGGTCCTGAAGATCACGTTTGAAACATTTTCAGGACAATGGATCGTGTGAAAGAGTCATCCAGTAAGGATTTACATGAAAAAAATTTCGCCAAGGAAATTTTCATGTTGTCATTAAAATTTATTTGATAAGAGTTATATGGAGGCAGATACATTGACTCAAATTCCATGTATGTGTCCTGAAGATCACGTTTGAAATATTTACAGGACAATGGATCGTGTGAAAGAGTCATCCAGTAAGGATTTACATGAAAAAAATTTCGCCAAGGAAATTTTCATGTTGTCATTAAAATTTATTTGATAAGAGTTATCTGGAGGCAGATACATTGACTCAAATTCCATGTATGGGTCCTGAAGATCACGTTTGAAACATTTACAGGACAATGGATCGTGTGAAAGAGTCATCCAGTAAGGATTTACATGAAAAAAATTTCGCCAAGGAAATTTTCATGTTGTCATTAAAATTTATTTGATAAGAGTTATATGGAGGCAGATACATTGACTCAAATTCCATGTATGGGTCCTGAAGATCACGTTTGAAACATTTACAGGACAATGGATCGTGTGAAAGAGTCATCCAGTAAGGATTTACATGAAAAAAATTTCGCCAAGGAAATTTTCATGTTGTCATTAAAATTTATTTGATAAGAGTTATATGGAGGCAGATACATTGACTCAAATTCCATGTATGGGTCCTGAAGATCACGTTTGAAACATTTACAGGACAATGGATCATGTGAAAGAGCCATCCAGTAAGGATTTACATGAAAAAAATTTCGCCAAGGAAATTTTCATGTTGTCATTAAAATTTATTTGATAAGAGTTATATGGAGGCAGATACATTGACTCAAATTCCATGTATGGGTCCTGAAGATCACGTTTGAAACATTTACAGGACAATGGATCGTGTGAAAGAGTCATCCAGTAAGGATTTACATGAAAAAAAGTTTCGCCAAGGAAATTTTCATGTTGTCATTAAAATTTATTTGATAAGAGTTATATGGAGGCAGATACATTGACTCAAATTCCATGTATGGGTCCTGAAGATCACGTTTGAAACATTTACAGGACAATGGATCATGTGAAAGAGCCATCCAGTAAGGATTTACATGAAAAAATAATTCGCCATGGAAATTTTCTCGTTGTCATTAAAATTCATTTGATAAGAGTTATATGGGGGCAGATACAATGACTCAAATTCCATGTATGGGTCCTGAAGATCACGTTTGAAACATTTACAGGACAATGGATCGTGTGAAAGAGTCATCCAGTAAGGATTTACATGAAAAAAATTTCGCCAAGGAAATTTTCATGTTGTCATTAAAATTTATTTGATAAGAGTTATATGGAGGCAGATACATTGACTCAGATTCCATGTATGGGTCCTGAAGATCACGTTTGAAACATTTACAGGACAATGGATCGTGTGAAAGAGTCATCCAGTAAGGATTTACATGAAAAAAATTTCGCCAAGGAAATTTTCATGTTGTCATTAAAATTTATTTGATAAGAGTTATATGGAGGCAGATACATTGACTCAAATTCCATGTATGGGTCCTGAAGATCACGTTTGAAACATTTACAGGACAATGGATCGTGTGAAAGAGTCATCCAGTAAGGATTTACATGAAAAAAAGTTTCGCCAAGGAAATTTTCATGTTGTCATTAAAATTTATTTGATAAGAGTTATATGGAGGCAGATACATTGACTTAAATTCCATGTATGGGTTCTGAAGATCACGTTTGAAGCATTTACAGGACAATGGATCATGTGAAAGAGCCATTAAGTAAGGATTTACATGAAAAAAAGTTTCGCCAAGGAAATTTTCAAGTTGTCATTAAAATTTATTTGATAAGAGTTATATGGAGGCAGATACATTGACTCAAATTCCATGTATGGGTCCTGAAGATTACGTTTGAAACATTTACAGGACAATGGATCGTGTGAAAGAGTCATCCAGTAAGGATTTACATGAAAAAAAGTTTCGCCAAGGAAATTTTCATGTTGTCATTAAAATTTATTTGATAAGAGTTATATGGAGGTAGATACATTGACTCAAATTCCATGTATGGGTCCTGAAGATCACGTTTGAAACATTTACAGGACAATGGATCCTGTGAAAGAGTCATCCAGTAAGGATTTACATGAAAAAAAGTTTCGCCAAGGAAATTTTCATGTTGTCATTAAAATTTATTTGATAAGAGTTATATGGAGGCAGATACATTGCCTCAAATGTCATGTATGGATCCTGAAGATCACGTTTGAAACATTTACAGGACAATGGATCGTGTGAAAGAGTCATCCAGTAAGGATTTACATGAAAAAAATTTCGCCAAGGAAATTTTCATGTTGTCATTAAAATTTATTTGATAAGAGTTATATGGAGGCAGATACATTGACTCAAATTCCATGTATGGGTCCTGAAGATCACGTTTGAAATATTTACAGGACAATGGATCGTGTGAAAGAGTCATCCAGTAAGGATTTACATGAAAACAATTTCGCCAAGGAAATTTTCATGTTGTCATTAAAATTTATTTGATAAGAGTTATCTGGAGGCAGATACATTGACTCAAATTCCATGTATGGGTCCTGAAGATTACGTTTGAAACATTTACAGGACAATGGATCGTGTGAAAGAGTCATCCAGCAAGGATTTACATGAAAAAAATTTCGCCAAGGAAATTTTCATGTTGTCATTAAAATTTATTTGATAAGAGTTATCTGGAGGCAGATACATTGACTCAAGTTCCATGTATGGGTCCTGAAGATCACGTTTGAAACATTTACAGGACAATGGATCGTGTGAAAGAGTCATCCAGTAAGGATTTACATGAAAAAAATTTCGCCAAGGAAATTTTCATGTTGTCATTAAAATTTATTTGATAAGAGTTATATGGAGGCAGATACATTGACTCAAATTCCATGTATGGGTCCTGAAGATCACGTTTGAAACATTTACAGGACAATGGATCATGTGAAAGAGCCATCCAGTAAGGATTTACATGAAAAAAATTTCGCCAAGGAAATTTTCATGTTGTCATTAAAATTTATTTGATAAGAGTTATATGGAGGCAGATACATTGACTCAAATTCCATGTATGGGTCCTGAAGATCACGTTTGAAACATTTACAGGACAATGGATCGTGTGAAAGAGTCATCCAGTAAGGATTTACATGAAAAAAAGTTTCGCCAAGGTAATTTTCATGTTGTCATTAAAATTTATTTGATAAGAGTAATCTGGAGGCAGATACATTGGCTCAAATTCCATGTATGGGTCCTGAAGATCACGTTTGAAACATTTACAGGACAATGGATCATGTGAAAGAGCCATCCAGTAAGGATTTACATGAAAAAATAATTCGCCATGGAAATTTTCTCGTTGTCATTAAAATTCATTCGATAAGAGTTATATGGGGGCAGATACAATGACTCAAATTCCATGTATGGGTCCTGAAGATCACGTTTGAAACATTTACAGGACAATGGATCGTGTGAAAGAGTCATCCAGTAAGGATTTACATGAAAAAAAGTTTCGCCAAGGAAATTTTCATGTTGTCATTAAAATTTATTTGATAAGAGTTATATGGAGGCAGATACATTGACTCAAATTCCATGTATGGGTCCTGAATATCTCGTTTGAAACATTTACAGGACAATGGATCGTGTGAAAGAGTCATCCAGTAAGGATTTACATGAAAAAAATTTCGCCAAGGAAATTTTCATGTTGTCATTAAAATTTATTTGATAAGAGTTATATGGAGGCAGATACATTGACTCAAATTCCATGTATGGGTCCTGAAGATCACGTTTGAAACATTTACAGGACAATGGATCGTGTGAAAGAGTCATCCAGTAAGGATTTACATGAAAAAAATTTCGCCAAGGAAATTTTCATGTTGTCATTAAAATTTATTTGATAAGAGTTATATGGAGGCAGATACATTGACTCAAATTCCATGTATGGGTCCTGAAGATCACGTTTGAAACATTTACAGGACAATGGATCATGTGAAAGAGCCATCCAGTAAGGATTTACATGAAAAAAAGTTTCGCCAAGGAAATTTTCATGTTGTAATTAAAATTTATTTGATAAGAGTTATATGGAGGCAGATACATTGACTCAAATTCCATGTATGGGTCCTGAAGATCACGTTTGAAACATTTACAGGACAATGGATCGTATGAAAGAGTCATCCAGTAAGGATTTACATGAAAAAAAGTTTCGCCAAGGAAATTTTCATGTTGTCATTAAAATTTATTTGATAAGAGTTATATGGAGGCAGATACATTGACTCAAATTCCATTTATGGGTCCTGAAGATTACGTTTGAAACATTTACAGGACAATGGATCGTGTGAAAGAGTCATCCAGTAAGGATTTACATGAAAAAAGTTTCGCCAAGGAAATTTTCATGTTGTCATTAAAATTTATTTGATAAGAGTTATATGAGGCAGATACATTGACTCAAATTCCATGTATGGGTCCTGAAGATCACGTTTGAAACATTTACAGGACAATGGATCGTGTGAAAGAGTCATCCAGTAAGGATTTACATGAAAAAAATTTCGCCAAGGAAATTTTCATGTTGTCATTAAAATTTATTTGATAAGAGTTATATGGAGGCAGATACATTGACTCAAATTCCATGTATGGGTCCTGAAGATCACGTTTGAAATATTTACAGGACAATGGATCGTGTGAAAGAGTCATCCAGTAAGGATTTACATGAAAAAAAATTCGCCAAGGAAATTTTCATGTTGTCATTAAAATTTATTTGATAAGAGTTATATGAGGCAGATACATTGACTCAAATTCTATGTATGGGTCCTGAAGATCACGTTTGAAACATTTACAGGACAATGGATCGTGTGAAAGAGTCATCCAGTAAGGATTTACATGAAAAAAAGTTTCGCCAAGGAAATTTTCATGTTGTCATTAAAATTTATTTGATAAGAGTTATATGGAGGCAGATACATTGACTCAAATTCCATGTATGGGTCCTGAAGATCACGTTTGAAACATTTACAGGACAATGGATCGTGTGAAAGAGTCATCCAGTAAGGATTTACATGAAAAAAAGTTTCGCCAAGGAAATTTTCATGTTGTCATTAAAATTTATTTGATAAGAGTTATATGAGGCAGATACATTGACTCAAATTCCATGTATGGGTCCTGAAGATCACGTTTGAAACATTTACAGGACAATGGATCGTGTGAAAGAGTCATCCAGTAAGGATTTACATGAAAAAAATTTCTCCAAGGAAATTTTCATGTTGTCATTAAAATTTATTTGATAAGAGTTATATGGAGGCAGATACATTGACTCAAATTCCATGTATGGGTCCTGAAGATCACGTTTGAAATATTTACAGGACAATGGATCGTGTGAAAGAGTCATCCAGTAAGGATTTACATGAAAAAAAATTCGCCAAGGAAATTTTCATGTTGTCATTAAAATTTATTTGATAAGAGTTATCTGGAGGCAGATACATTGACTCAAATTCCATGTATGGGTCCTGAAGATCACGTTTGAAACATTTACAGGACAATGGATCGTGTGAAAGAGTCATCCAGTAAGGATTTACATGAAAAAATTTCGCCAAGGAAATTTTCATGTTGTCATTAAAATTTATTTGATAAGAGTTATCTGGAGGCAGATACATTGACTCAAATTCCATGTATGGGTCCTGAAGATCACGTTTGAAACATTTACAGGACAATGGATCATGTGAAAGAGCCATCCAGTAAGGATTTACATGAAAAAAATTTCGCCAAGGAAATTTTCATGTTGTCATTAAAATTTATTTGATAAGAGTTATATGGAGGCAGATACATAGACTCAAATTCCATGTATGGGTCCTGAAGATCACGTTTGAAACATTTACAGGACAATGGATCGTGTGAAAGAGTCATCCAGTAAGGATTTACATGAAAAAAAGTTTCGCCAAGGAAATTTTCATGTTGTCATTAAAATTTATTTGATAAGAGTTATCTGGAGGCAGATACATTGACTCAAATTCCATGTATGGGTCCTGAAGATCACGTTTGAAACATTTACAGGACAATGGATCATGTGAAAGAGCCATCCAGTAAGGATTTACATGAAAAAATAATTCGCCATGGAAATTTTCTCGTTGTCATTAAAATTCATTCGATAAGAGTTATATGGGGGCAGATACAATGACTCAAATTCCATGTATGGGTCCTGAAGATCACGTTTGAAACATTTACAGGACAATGGATCGTGTGAAAGAGTCATCCAGTAAGGATTTACATGAAAAAAAGTTTCGCCAAGGAAATTTTCATGTTGTCATTAAAATTTATTTGATAAGAGTTATATGGAGGCAGATACATTGACTCAAATTCCATGTATGGGTCCTGAAGATCACGTTTGAAACATTTACAGGACAATGGATCGTGTGAAAGAGTCATCCAGTAAGGATTTACATGAAAAAAATTTCGCCAAGGAAATTTTCATGTTGTCATTAAAATTTATTTGATAAGAGTTATATGGAGGCAGATACATTGACTCAAATTCCATGTATGGGTCCTGAAGATCACGTTTGAAACATTTACAGGACAATGGATCGTGTGAAAGAGTCATCCAGTAAGGATTTACATGAAAAAAAGTTTCGCCAAGGAAATTTTCATGTTGTCATTAAAATTTATTTGATAAGAGTTATATGGAGGCAGATACATTGACTCAAATTCCATGTATGGGTCCTGAAGATCACGTTTGAAACATTTACAGGACAATGGATCGTGTGAAAGAGTCATCCAGTAAGGATTTACATGAAAAAAAGTTTCGCCAAGGAAATTTTCATGTTGTCATTAAAATTTATTTGATAAGAGTTATATGGAGGCAGATACATTGACTCAAATTCCATGTATGGGTCCTGAAGATCACGTTTGAAACATTTACAGGACAATGGATCGTGTGAAAGAGTCATCCAGTAAGGATTTACATGAAAAAAAGTTTCGCCAAGGAAATTTTCATGTTGTCATTAAAATTTATTTGATAAGAGTTATATGGAGGCAGATACATTGACTCAAATTCCATGTATGGGTCCTGAAGATCACGTTTGAAACATTTACAGGACAATGGATCGTGTGAAAGAGTCATCCAGTAAGGATTTACATGAAAAAAAGTTTCGCCAAGGAAATTTTCATGTTGTCATTAAAATTTATTTGATAAGAGTTATATGGAGGCAGATACATTGACTCAAATTCCATGTATGGGTCCTGAAGATCACGTTTGAAACATTTACAGGACAATGGATCGTGTGAAAGAGTCATCCAGTAAGGATTTACATGAAAAAAAGTTTCGCCAAGGAAATTTTCATGTTGTCATTAAAATTTATTTGATAAGAGTTATATGGAGGCAGATACATTGACTCAAATTCCATGTATGGGTCCTGAAGATCACGTTTGAAACATTTACAGGACAATGGATCGTGTGAAAGAGTCATCCAGTAAGGATTTACATGAAAAAAAGTTTCGCCAAGGAATTTTTCATGTTGTCATTAAAATTTATTTGATAAGAGTTATATGGAGGCAGATACATTGACTCAAATTCCATGTATGGGTCCTGAAGATCACGTTTGAAACATTTACAGGACAATGGATCGTGTGAAAGAGTCATCCAGTAAGGATTTACATGAAAAAAATTTCGCCAAGGAAATTTTCATGTTGTCATTAAAATTTATTTGATAAGAGTTATATGGAGGCAGATACATTGACTCAAATTCCATGTATGGGTCCTGAAGATGACGTTTGAAACATTTACAGGACTAAGGATCGTGTGAAAGAGTCATCCAGTAAGGATTTACATGAAAAAAATTTCGCCAAGGAAATTTTCATGTTGTCATTAAAATTTATTTGATAAGAGTTATATGGAGGCAGATACATTGACTCAAATTCCATGTATGGGTCCTGAAGATCACGTTTGAAAAATTTACAGGACAATGGATCGTGTGAAAGAGTCATCCAGTAAGGATTTACATGAAAAAAATTTCGCCAAGGAAATTTTCATGTTGTCATTAAAATTTATTTGATAAGAGTTATATGGAGGCAGATACATTGACTCAAATTCCATGTATGGGTCCTGAAGATCACGTTTGAAACATTTACAGGACAATGGATCTTGTGAAAGAGTCATCCAGTAAGGATTTACATGAAAAAAAGTTTCGCCAAGGAAATTTTCATGTTGTCATTAAAATTTATTTGATAAGAGTTATATGGAGGCAGATACATTGACTCAAATTCCAAGTATGGGTCCTGAAGATCACGTTTGAAATATTTACAGGACAATGGATCGTGTGAAAGAGTCATCCAGTAAGGATTTACATGAAAAAAATTTCGCCAAGGAAATTTTCATGTTGTCATTAAAATTTATTTGATAAGAGTTATCTGGAGGCAGATACATTGACTCAAATTTCATGTATGGGTCCTGAAGATCACGTTTGGAACATTTACAGGACAATGGATCATGTGAAAGAGCCATCCAGTAAGGATTTACATGAAAAAATAATTCGCCATGGAAATTTTCTCGTTGTCATTAAAATTCATTTGATAAGAGTTATATGGGGGCAGATACAATGACTCAAATTCCATGTATGGGTCCTGAAGATCACGTTTGAAACATTTACAGGACAATGGATCGTGTGAAAGAGTCATCCAGTAAGGATTTACATGAAAAAAAGTTTCGCCAAGGAAATTTTCATGTTGTCATTAAAATTTATTTGATAAGAGTTATATGGAGGCAGATACATTGACTCAAATTCCATGTATGGGTCCTGAAGATCACGTTTGAAACATTTACAGGACAATGGATCATGTGAAAGAGCCATCCAGTAAGGATATCCATGAAAGATAATTCGCCATGGAAATTTTCTCGTTGTCATTAAAATTCATTTGATAAGAGTTATATGGGGGCAGATACAATGACTCAAATTCCATGTATAGGTCCTGAAGATCACGTTTGAAACATTTACAGGACAATGGATCGTGTGAAAGAGTCATCCAGTAAGGATTTACATGAAAAAAAGTTTCGCCAAGGAAATTTTTATGTTGTCATTAAAATTTATTTGATAAGAGTTATATGGAGGCAGATACATTGACTCAAATTCCATGTATGGGTCCTGAAGATCACGTTTGAAACATTTACAGGACAATGGATCGTGTGAAAGAGTCATCCAGTAAGGATTTACATGAAAAAAATTTCGCCAAGGAAATTTTCATGTTGTCATTAAAATTTATTTGATAAGAGTTATATGGAGGCAGATAAATTGACTCAAATTCCATGTATGGGTCCTGAAGATCACGTTTGAAACATTTACAGGACAATGGATCGTGTGAAAGAGTCATCCAGTAAGGATTTACATGAAAAAAATTTCGCCAAGGAAATTTTCATGTTGTCATTAAAATTTATTTGATAAGAGTTATATGGAGGCAGATACATTGACTCAAATTCCATGT